>NW_004524676.1:557468-560212 GCF_000260255.1 Octodon degus | reverse complement strand
TGACCCTCACCCTCACCTCCACCCTAGCCCTAACTCTAACCCTGACCCTCACCTTCACTCTAACCCTAACTCTAACCCTGACCCTCACCCTGACCCTCACCTTCACTCTAACCCTAACTCTAGCCCTCACCCTCACTCACACCCTCACCTTCACCCTAGCACTAACTCTAACCCTAACCCTAACCCTAACCCTAACCCTCACCCTCACCCTAACTTGGAGCAGTACAGATAAAGCATTGTCTGCTACCTGCTCACCAGCCACAGCGGATAAAGTCCATGTCTCCATCAAGGACCTACATTTTTCCACATGAATGTGTTGGTTTGGTATGAGATCTCCCCCCAGATCTGTTAGTACTTCATAGAAATGAAATCTCAGTTCTTCCAGGATCCCTCCCCACAGGATATAACCACACCATGCTTAGTCTGCTCCACGCAGGGTGGCGTTTACTGAACTGCCAGTCCTAATGATTTATCGGGACTCAAAACACACTTCAAAACTTCCTATGCTAGTCATATAAGTACTTTGTGAAATGTGAATTGTGTAGAAGCAAACCAAAAGACAAGCTTTTCTTTAGACCTATTAATCTACATAATGATTTCCTTTCCTCACATAGATATTAATATGAATCTTAAGAAATTTAATTTATTCTTTAACTGATACCACATGAGTACTAGAAGGTCAAATTGAGCACACAGTGGTGTTAATGATGAATTATTTGTACCTCTTCAGTTAAAATATATTTGAGGGCTGTTACATTAAAATAACTCTGGAAACTCATTTAATTTCATAATTCATATTCAAAGTTAGCACTATACATGCTATAGAAAAACGAAGTATGTTGTCCTACAATCAGTGAATAAAGCCAAGTTTTATTTGCTTAACTGAATAGTGGGCACAGGCAAGGAACTTCAAAAATAGTTCTAAAATGATTTGTAGTGGTACAATTTGCAGAATCACACATTGCCTCCAGTATATTTGACAAGACATTTCATTGAGATGCTTTCCATTATAATAATAAGCTTCAACCTTTTTATTTAGAACAGAGTTAAACAGAACATGTTTGCCTTAGTTGCTTAAATTTTTGTACTTTGTGATGTATGTTTCATGCACCGGATCACCCATTGAGTTCATGTGGAGAAAAATAAGACAATAAATAAAAGCCAAGAAATAAAGGTAATCATATTACTCACTAAAATACTTTCATATCTTGCTCATAGAGATTGTTAGTGTAATTTCTCCCAGTTAGATTTCCACGTGCAATTGTAGTGTTAGTAGATTAGGAATTTTTTTTTCACACATGAAATTGTCACCGAACATCTGAGTGAATCAGAGACTAGAGCTAGGGTATTCAGGCACGGTGTTTGCACATGGCCATACTGAAGTGGAGCAGCCGTTACTTGTTCCAGGAAAATAAATCATGCTAAGCATAGCAGGCTTATTTAACATCAGGCTTCCAGGGATTTGTCAGAGAACAAACTGGGTATTCCTTAAACAATAAACCATAAAAACAAATGTAAAGTAATATGTAGGAAAGGTACTAAATTATTCACCATAAGTAAACAACATTTATAATTTCACTGCGAAAGGGTAAAATGGGTGAGGTATTATAATTGACCCTCTGCCATCATTTTGATCTAATAGTGATTGCTTTGTGATGCTTAAAAGAGTGTCTGCATTTCAAGCATAGGTCCAAAGAATTTTAAGAAAGAAAATCAAATCAATGTCATGACCAGCCTTTCCTCTGAAAAGAAACTAATGTTCCCAATTTTTCCTTTTAGATTTGAATACTTAAATAATTTGTATATAACTCCTTCTTTGTAGTTTGGACTTTAACAGTGTACAAAATTGGTATGTCATAAATCCTAAATTTTGATAATCATAGCAGGTACAAAGATTGGGATTGACTCAAAATATGTTGAGCACTTACTTTTTATTAATTATTGCTTTAGCATGGAGAGTAATTTTTGAAGATAAAGTTAAGCATGAATGTAAGCTTTCAGCTTATTTGCCATCAAAATTAGTGATTTAAAAGGAAGTTTTTATTAAAACATTCAGAATGGTTGTATAAGTAATGTTTTAGTCTAGAAAACCAAAGGAATTGGTTTAACACCTGTGTTCATTCTATCTTTCCATATACATTCGTAAGCACTGAAATGTGCAGTTCTGAAAAGGTATTAATGTCAAATAGAAGACACAATATTTGGATAGTATCAGACAGGAGTGTCTGATGCCTCCTCATGAGATTGTGGTGTGATGTTGGGGCAGATTGCTGATATTTTATCTAACCATCCTCTATGTAAAACTGATGTTCTCTGCGCTGTAGGAAAGAAAACCACGATAAGATCACTCACAGCAATATTAATACTTTAACAGGCAAAATTTTAGTCTTATTAATATTTTAGGCTTTGTTGTCAGATAGGAACTATAAATGGGTAGAGCAGAGTAAGTTTGTTATTTGCTGGACTGAGCAATAATCAATGGAAGTCAAGAGAAAGATTTAAAAAATTCTATAAACCTAAATAACTATGATGCACAGTGGAACTCTAATTAAGAACTAAAATTAGGGCCAGCCAGATAGCTCAGAGAACTAAAGTGTCTGCTTAGGCAGAGTGCAGCAGCCGGGTTTGATCCCCAGGTCACGCTGAGACAGTGATCATGACTGGGTTTGGTGGTGCATGCCTGTAATCCCAGTGTTTGGGAGGCTGAAAACAGGAGGATCACTACTAGTCTGATCTATGTAGTG
>NW_004524676.1:514941-557336 GCF_000260255.1 Octodon degus | reverse complement strand
GCCAAAAAATAAAATAAGTAAACAAATTAACACTTTCCTGTGTAGTATCTTCAAAATATGGAAAATAAAAGCATCTAATGCATGTGTTGAATTTGTTATCAAACAAAACAAATTACACTAGATTTTCTAAATCATTACAGTAGTCCCTCCCTATTTCACGGTTCACCTTCTGTGGACTCACCATTTCACAGATTTTCAATAAAATATTAATCTAAACTATCTATTGTGAAACAACAACAACAACAAAAAAACAAATAGAGAAAACTAAATAAAAGAGCAGAATAGAATTAATAGGAATGAAGTTAAGAATTTATATATAATATGAGATTGTTGATTCTGGTGTTGTAATTTTTCCTCAAAGACTGGCTTTAACTTGTGAATATACACAAAATCTGTCAAAATGAACCTAAATGCACTTTCTAGGACACATACGTACCAACTGCACCTGCAAAGCTATTAGCTCTGAGGATGTATCTTATAACGACATCTTATTGCAAAGGACGCTCTTGTTATCTCCTCCTGACAGCCCAAATTAAACACAATGAAATGCATTCTAAACACATTCTCCAATTCTGCATTTGGGAACATCCATTTTATAATGCACTTGCTCGAGTCCAGAGAATACCCTCGACTGCACTCCAAGATTTTAACATTGAGGAATTAGACAGATAAGGATGCATGCAGTCTTGGGTAATGTCACTTCTTTCAATTAGCATAATGAGATGCAGGATCAGCCTTTCCATTCAATGGAACCAGCTTTTAACCCACACAACACACACAGACATCTCTGAGAGAGTTGTCATAATGATACACAAGACAAAATTCCCATTTAGAAAGTCTGTATATTGTCTTGTAAGAATGAAAAGTTTAAATATTTAATTATTTGCATATACAACTTTTACAAAACAGGTAAATGAAAAAAATGACAGAGAGATTCTGTTAAAGTTTAACATATGATTATTTGCTTAAGATGGTTGAAAATTGCACAGAATCATATGAAATGTTTTGTTATAGTTACAAAAATGGAAACATATTGTCCAATGAGATAGTCAATTACAATGTAGACAGGAGATCCTATTTTTATAAGCATATTAAACTTAAAATGAATGTGGATACCATAATAAATTTTATTGAGCAGATATCATCTACCATTTATGTTTATTAATCATAAGAGTATTTCCATACAATAAAAAAATTCCCAGATAGTGGTGAAAAAAAATGACAAGAAATGTTAAGTAGCATGTTTCCAATCAGATAACTTTTAAAGGGTGCAAACATTTCACCAGAGACTCAATGTCTTCAAGCTTTAATACTATATGCTGTCTTCAGAGAGTTTAAGAGCAAACCCATTAGAATTAGAAAGCTCTGGATTTGCATCTCAACTCCACCTTCCACTAGTTGGCTATATTTTTAACTTCTTTGTCTGTTAAACATTAGCACTTGGACCAATGCTAATCATATAATCTTATTGTAGGATTAAATAAGTCAGTGAAGTAGAGAACTAAGCCCTGTGTCCCAGTGCATATAAAATGCACGTAAACTGTGGTAGCCTGAAATTTGGGTGGTAAAAGATCCTGAAATGTTTTCTGATTACATCTCTGTCATCTAAAAGTTAAAAAAAATTACTTATTCAAAACCTAAAAAACACCCTAAATAAATGAATCGCTTCATTACATTGTCTTCATTACGAGGTATTGATAATGAGACCGTGGTCACCTCATGTTGGTGTTTGGTGAGCAGGCTCTGATCACATGTAAAGCAAGCTATTTTCTAAGCATGTCACATTTCTCCTTAACAAAATATCATGAGCAAAAGCAAAAGCAATGTAAGAGGCACTGTTGAAAGAGCTGACGCCAAAAAGTAGTCAGTTGCCACAATCTTAGGTGTGATGTGATACTGAAACAATTTGTTCCCAGAATTTAAGAGACTGAGGTTGAAAATTTAGCATTCCATGCAAACACCAGCAGTAAGGACATTATTACTTTTACATGTGGCATTAAATATGAAGTATATTCATAGATGGGAGACATCACTTGCGTTTCTTGGGAATATTGGGCACTGAATTAATCTTTAAACTACATTTGAATTTTATCACTTCTACTTAAAAAAAACTTCTAAGAGATGTAGAAGGTGCGGGGGGGGGGTTTGGGCAAAAGAAGAATCAAGATAGATTACACTCAGTGTCTAAGTTACTCTTCTGTCATTGCTGGGACAAATACCCAACACTCAAAATGAAGGAAGGAAAGGTTTATTTAGCTTACAGTTACTGGAGGTTTCAGTCCATACTCAGCTGGGTCCAACGCAGAGCAGCACATAGCAGAGGGCAACCTTTCATGGTGGCAGCAAAGAGCAAGAGCACAAGGGAGGGGTAGCAGCAGCTCAAGCAGCTAGCTTCTCTTCCCACCTTACATTGTAATACAAATTACCTGCCCTAGGGTAGGGGAAGTACTCACACCTATGGGTACTTCCCAGTACTTACCCACCTATGGGTAATCCCAGCAGTACTAAGACCCATAATCCCAGCCTTGCATCACACTTAATCGCAGTGGATCATGAGTTAACACAAACTGTAGAAGTCCTCACCCCATGACTGCATGAGGCTTTGGGGGGACAACTAGACACAAACCATAACACTCAGATATAAACTCTCCATTCAAGTGTGACCATTATGCATACCCAAATTGTACCACTAAAATTAATTTAAGAAATTAAAATAACATAAAACAACTTCTAAGAAATCTTGCAATGGTTGTATCCAGGTGAGAAGTCTATGTACATCAATCATTCTCTGATACAAATAGCAAAGTTACTGTTTGTAGTGAAATCCTTAAGAAGAAAGTAGAAGCTGCACATCTATTACCAAGGCCAAAGGAAGTTCCTCCACTCTTCGGACAATTTTCATTTCAGACAATGGGGTTCAGTCAAGAGATTACAGAAAATCATTTAAGCTCAGGGAGATTTTTTAAAGTCTAGATTTCAGATAGGTTTGTTATAAGGTTTTAACTGAAATGTTTGCTTAAACCAACTTAATAACTCAGTATTCTACTGAAATTTCATTTTGAAAATGAATGCTTGTTACATCAAATCAAGTGCATGATCTCTTGCTGTGAAATTATGTGGTCAAAACCACCACTGAGTCATGCCCTGTTTTCTTTTCCTTTTTCGAGAAACTGTGTTCAGCTTGTCATAGAGAAAAGAAGCCTCTATTACATATGTAGGTGGTCTAGGAAGCAAGGATGATTAAAAAAAAAAAAAAAACAAGTGAAGACCCTAACTGCATGCTATCTGTGATTTGTTCATCTTCAATGTGGATTACTCCATATTCTGGGGATATTTCTGTGAGGTAGAGAAAAGTGAGCACTTGTTCATTTTGTTGCTGGGCACACTAAAACAAGAACAACAAAAATATTTACCTCAGCACTGGCTTCATAGTTAAGGATGAAATTCAAGCTTCTAAGAGAATTCTAATAACAGCTTTTCACAGATGAACAAGTGTTTAGAGTCCTGTTTTCAAAGCTGCTCTTGTGAGAGAAAGCTCAGCGAATGAGAAGAGGTGTCAGATTGATTGGATTCACATTCTGAATCCCGCAGGGCTGGTGATGTAGCTCAGCAGTGGAGCACCTGGCTGGCCAGCACGAGGCCCTGAGTTTAATTCCTGGTTCAATAAAGAAAGAGCTATCTTGTGTCTATGGGTCCACTGCACAGCGAGAGTAAGACATATTCACTTAAAATATTATTATTAGGCTTAAATGAAATTCAAGTGAAAATATAGTTCACAGACCTAGTATTTTGATTTTATATTCTTTATCTGCAAATCGTAATTGTTAGTATGTAAATTACAGGAAGCTACACCAATCCATTCAGGAGTGAGGCCAAGGATCTGAGGTAGCCAGAAATGTGTACAGATAATATTAAGAGATCGTAGGAGGATTTTTAAAGGCTGTCATCTGTTTGAAATTATTTTCCCCAAACAAAACACTACAGTGTGGCCAGACAGAGCCAAAATAAACAAACTCAAGGGGTCTGTGAAAAACTCTTTTTGATAGAGAATAATGAAAGGACTGCTATCATTACAGGCAGAACATTTTGCCTTAGATAAGCAGGAGAAAAGAGCAAAAGAAGGAAATATTTCTTCTAGCAAAGGGCACTTATCAGTGTTGGTACTTGGTGTGAAACGTGAGCACAATTTGTAAACAGCAAGGCTGAGGCGTGATGAAAGTGCACATGTGGAGTGACGTCTAACGCTGAAGGGACACAGCTCAGCTACTTCTCAGAGCCCAACTCCCCACGTGGTACACACAGGAGTCGCCCTCACTGGCCCATCTTCTCCCCTCCTTGTCCCCCCAGTCACCACGGGCTTTCAGCCACACACATTCCTGATACACAAAACATTGTGAACCTTCTACATCACAGAACCTGTTGAATCCAGTCTTCCTGGTAAAGATCCAGGATTTATATAACCGCTTATCAGTCCCAATATTTGAATGCAGGATGACCAATAATGGCATCTTTCATTTTATAAGATAAAGCAATAGGAAATAGAAAAATGACAATTGTATTAAATTTATTCTATACAAGGATCAACCAATTGAAATGACAACTGCCCAAGTGACACTCTCAGTAGTGAGCAAGCAAACACATACCTGAATGGTGCTCAGGATAAACCACTGTGGGATTAAGGTCTGTATTCTAAATACCAACTTTAAATAGTTTGCGGGGGGGTGGACAGGGAGCTAGCTCAGTGGTCTAAGTGCCTGCCTGACAAATTCAAGGACCTGGGTTCTATCCCCAGTACTACATGTCATGCCAGCCCATGCTGAGCCAGCTACAGAAACCGGGTGCGATTGTGCATGCCTGTAATCCCAGGACTGAGAAAGCTGAAACAGGAGGATCACTATGGGTTTGAGCTGCATAGTAAGACCCTGTAAATAAAAGATTTAAAAAATAAATTTAAAAAGTCTTTGGTAGAGCATTCAGTGGTACCTACGTACCTCTTTCTCTAAATCATTTCTGTAAAACTATGCCTACAAATTATTTCTTTTGTTGAATCTTCACTGTCTTGATGTAGAATGTAAATGTGAGAAATATGTACCCACAAATACATGTTTTAGATGAATCGCTTACCTCAGAGTATTGTTTATTTCCAAATTCATTCCACCGTATATTAATGTATCATTGCATTCAGAAAGCATTTGAAAAATTTAAAAAAGTTTTTGCACGTACCGGCACCGTCCGTTTTGATTCTGCTGGATGGTACACTGGGCTCGCCTAGGCCCAGTGTGTTAGTTGCTAGCACGCGAAATTCATACTCCATCCATGGGATTAAATCCACTGCTCGTGCGGCCTCCATATTTCCCTCAATGATCGGAGGATCTAAATAAAGATTAAGTAGGTCGTATCAGTTGGCTAAATTCTTATTTTTGTAAGTCTCTATTTTCATTTTACTCTCGGAGAGAATGATGCCTATTACACTGACTTGAAATAAAAATAACAAGCAGGCTTGATAAACTGTTAGAAGCAAGAGGACGGCTATCAGTACACACTAAGTAGAGTAGATGTGCATACTGATGAGGCTTCCTAAAGGTGGGACCCGATAGACATTCTAGAATCACCTAGGACACACCCATCCCGGGAGAATTCAGGGCCACACCTGTGCTGCAGGTGGAACCCAGAAGGACTTCCCAAGGTGTGAGTACAGCCGGGACAAAGCCCCTCTGAGTGCTCCTACCATCTCCTGGGGGCAGCAAATGCTTTATAGCTGGTTATCTGTGTTTATATTTATGTCATTTGGAGCAGGGACCATAAATACAACTTACTCTTGCTCAGATTTCATGCTCCTTGGTAGTTCTGGGTGATTATAAATTATGGGTTGGGTATGGCTTAGCCTTGTGCATTTAACTGAGATATATAGAATAATAAAGAATATACACTCAAGACAAGGCTGCCCCTCACTTTGAATTCTGTCAAACATTTCCATGTTTTAAAAAATTAACATATACATACGCATGTAAATACCACACACTACTTACTTGGAAAATGTGTTCCTTTGGGCTTGTCTATACTCATTATGTTAAATTTAGGGAATTTTTACCTGCCAATGCAGACGATGAATATGCAGCTTTTAAAGAGGCTGCACACATTTCTAAAATGAATACACAGCACTTCAGAGTCGGCTTCTACTTGTGGACAAGTTCTGGTGTGGATCAGACTGCTTCTTGTCCCACCGTGCCAGGGGGGCTTATGCTTCTGGACATTAAATCTGCCACATGTTCTCTTATTTTATTATGGACTTGTTCTATAGAATTAAACATATATTGTTCTGACTTTCTGATTGAAAATTTGGCTTCATCTTCCTTTCTGTTTTCATCATGCCTCTGTATCTCTTAGCCCTTCCACCCTTCTCTCATATAAATTCAGAATCTGTTTCAGTTCGTAAGTTTGGGGACTCTTAATTAGGGAATCAGAAGAGAGCGTACAGGACATTTTGCATTGTGAAGAGCTTTGTTGGGATTAAAGGGAAAATAGAGCAGATTTTTTTTTTTTTTTTTTTAGAACTGGGGATTGAACTCAGACCCTTGCACTTGCCAGGGAAGCACTTATTCTACTGAGCCATCTCCCCGGCCCCAAAATAACATTTTGGGTTTTTTTTTTGTTGTTGTTTGTTTTTCAGAACTGGGGATTGAACTCAGACCCTTGCACTTGCCAAGGAAGCACTTATTCTACTGAGCCATCTCCTCAGCCCCAAAACAGAGCAGATTGTTAGGACATGGAGAAGCTTTTCTTCTCCACTGGACACTGTTTATGACTTAGAGCCATAAAAGAAAAGAATGCGTAGGGCATCAAACAATATCCCTACAGATATACTGATGTCAAAATTACAAGGCCCTTTTAATATCATATTATTTGGAAAGAGGCAGACCCTTTAAATTAGGCTGTAAACAAGGGTCTTTGGAAAAGATCATCCTGAGCTATCTGTGTGAGCGGTGAATCCAATGACAAGTGACCCTGAAGAAATAGAGACACTCATATGTGACTTGGTGACAGACAAGGGTTATCTGGAGCCACAAGAAGCCAGAAGAGACCAGGAATGGACAGTCCCGGGGGCCTCTGGAGAGGGTGCAGTCCTTCAGACACTTGACTTTGAAATTCTTGCGCTACGAGAGCACATTTCTGTTGTTTGTAGAAATTAGCTATGCCAGAGCTATGGAAAACAGCATGGAAACTTAAAGGAAGAAGCAGATAGAAATGTTACTTTTCAGTTAGTGATTATGGGAAAGGGGGGGATTGAGTGAATAAGCAGATGCTCAGGTGGGGCAGTCTGACCAACTCATCTGCTCCCAGGCAGCAAAACCTCCGCGCTGCTTGAGTCTTCAAGAATGGAAATGCTGGAAGTATTTCAAATGCCTCGTCTTGGCAAAGGTACAGAGCTGTCACGATGGCCAAGGCTACACTGGGGCTCTTCCAGGCAGGTGAGCAGCTAACAGGCCCCAGCAGGTGTATGTTGGCCAGAACAGGAAGAACCAGCTGGATGTGCAGTGGAGACTAATTTCAAGAGCATCTGAGGATTCAGTGTGAAAATACTCCCAAACACGTGGAAGATCGGTGATAGTTTCAGAGTGTTGAGAACTGTGCCTGGCCATGAAGAACATTTAGATCCACTGTAGGAGACTAAGCCAGGAAAAGTCAACTGGAGCCATTGTATGATAGGATTTGCATTCCAACTTCAGGTTTGTCTTTTGACTTTAGTGACTAAAGTGAGAAAAATGAAGAAATACAAGCAAATAGCCTTGGGGTTCCTGCTCAGATAAGGTGGACCCCAGTGGGAGGTCCCTGCTGGGGAGGCCGGGAATCTTCCGACATAGGGAATGGAAACTTAGCAGTAGCAGATGGACTCACAGACTGCACCTTCTGAATGATTACAGGAGCAATTTGAAAGCCCTAATTAAAATAATACTCCCTAGTGGAACCACCAGTGAATTAAAACGTGCTCATTTTTAAAAATGAAACTAAGTATAATCATTTTTGCCCACTTATGTTAACAACAGTCTTTATGATAATAAAAATATCAAAGGTAAGGGCCAGGGAGATGGCTCAGTAGAATAAATGCTTCCCTGGCAAGCTCAAGGGCCTGAGTTCAATCCCTGGTTCCGCAAAGGAAAAACAAAAATCAAAAGTAAACATGTGTTGGTAGATACCCTAGTACTGCTTCAATTAAAAACTATCCATGAAAGGCCAGCAAGATAGCTCAGCAGACTAAGCGCTTGCTTAGGCAAGCTCAGGGGCCAGAGTTTGATCCCTGGCACCACATGCTGTGCCAGCCACATCCCCTGGACATGCTCAGCCAGGAATAGAGTCTGGGTGTGGTGGTGCATGCCTGTAATCCCAGCACTAGGGAGGCTGAAAACAGGAGGATCACAAGTCTGAGCTGCATAGTGATACCCTGAGTCACACACACACACACACACACACACACACACACACACACACACAATCTACAAATAGAAACTATCTACGGGGGCCGGGGAGATGGCTCAGTAGAATAAGTGCTTGCCAGGCAAGCTCAAGAGCCTGAGTTCAATCCCCAATTCTCCCCCCGCCCCCCGCAGAAAAGGAAACTTTACAACATTTCAAAATAATGAATATAAACATAAATCTTTTAAAAATAAAAACACTACCTATGAATGTAGGAGAAATGACTCAGTAAAAATGACTAACGTGTAACATTTCTTTAAAAAAGAAAAACAGACAAGGACCAAACATTAAACGTAACTCTTCTTTCTGACTTGTTTTCAGTCCCCTGGGCTAGCTAGGACTTTCAACCTATACCATCTCACCAAGACAGAAGCTAAACAGCTTTTCCCCCAGCTACAATCTTGAGCCAAGAAGGCCACATAATCACTACAGCCAGAACTCTAAGTCGGGCTGCATCTCTACCAGGTCCACACTGAAAATATTTCCCCACCTCACCCTTGTGTGTTCATGTCTACCATTTGTGGACCCGGGCGTCCTTCTTCTAAATCCTACTCATCATTTCTCCTCCCTCACAGCCTAGGGCATCTATAGAAGGATGTTTTGCAAATAGAACAAAAAAATATTTGTAAAAAAAAAGAATGTAAAAGTCAAATACAAATAAAAATGTTATGTGTAATTGAAGTAGATGGTACTTCCATGCAAGTGGCTCTGCTGTGTGGAGAGCGATGGTCTTAGTGTCTCCCTCACTCCCAGTTGGAAAGTCCACAGTCAGAGAGGAGGAGAGCATGCCCGTGCTCTGGCCCAGCCCAGACACCCAGTGTCCTGCTCTGGAACAGGGGACAGCTCTCTTCTGTATCCTTCTAAGTCCTCTTTCATTCTTTTCAACTGAAACGACCCTTTCTGATTCCTCCTTTCCATTGCTATTGTGTATGCTTGGAACATGGCTTTGCCTCTGATGCATATTGCATATTTTTGTTTTTCTGATCTGTAAAAGTGGATTTATATCTCATGCCATTTCCTCCTATTTCTGCAGCCCTGAAAGGCACTGGTGGAGCTTTGCTTCTTTCTTATTTATTGATTTAGTCCAGTGACATCAGGAGTGCAGACCTGCTCCCAGCACAAGGGTGCTTTGCTCTGGAAGCAAATGTACATCCCAAGCCAAAAGGAGAAAAAGAATGGTTCAGAGAACAGGGTCTTTGTGTCCTCTCGCCTCAGCCAAGCTCCTTGTAAACTCAGAGTCAGAGAGCAAAATAACTTGTAAACAGAGGCAAATACTGAGAATGAGCACTTCGGGCAGGTCTCTAGTGTTGAATTTGTAGTTGGTTTAGTTCTGACTCAGGGGTACTTTCCAGAGACAAACTTACACTGAAAATAAGATTATGACTGTATGACGCCCGCCAGAGACATCTCTCTATAAACAAACTAAGGCATCATGTGTGTTAACTGGAAAGCTATTTAAACTATGATTTTACTTTTGAGCATCTATATATCTATCTGTCTGTCTATCTTCTTCTTCCTTGCTATCTGAAATCAAATTCGTTACTTTAGTACTTAATCTAATGACCACTAAGCCAGCAAATAGCTAGAAGCTCAGATCCACCCATCGATTTACGAAATTCTTGAGACCACAAGATTCAGGGTAAAGTGTCTCACTGTTTTGTGAAGAAAAGAGAAGCAAGCCTCCCAGGTATCCCAAGGCCTGTTGCCTGGAAACCATTCTTGCATGTTCGGCCTTCAGATTCCCCTAACTGGGTGTGTGAGTCACTCCTGAAACAGTGAGAATCACCTTAGGACTTAAATAAAAACGTTTCATGAATAATCCCAGCCAATGTAATCTCTCGTTTTCAATTTTTGGAAGGTACCTGAGTGGGTCTGTGGTATTTCCTTAAGGTCTAAATTTAATCACAGTTTGTAGGATCCTCCATCTCAATGTACATCCCAAATAACTGAACTACCTAGCAATAATTACCCACTCAGAGTGCTGACTGGCAGGTCAGAGTTGTGTTTGAGACTGGGAAGGGGCATTTCAAGGTTTCTCACTGGCTCTGAGACAACTACTCAGTTTTGTGTTCCAGGCCCTGGAGCTGCAACCCTCACAGCAAACACTTGGCAAGACCCAGGAAGGAGGCGAAGGCACGGCATAGCACCTGCCAGCAAGAGAGGCAAGCTGCGCCTGCAGCCCAGCCCGGGGATTCGCTGGTCCTTCTCAGAGGGAAACCTGAATGGAGGTGCAGAAACATTTGAAATGGGAATTTAAAATGTGATTTCAAGGAAAAAAGGGAAAGAAAGAAGGATGGAAGCAATAAAGAAATAAGGGACAGAAGGAGTAGTGGACGCAAACATCACCAGCAGCAGCAGCAGCAACAAACGAGCATGCAGGAGACACATTTCTGCGTCTCCCTGAAAGTAGGTTGGCAAAAGTCTGAAGTCTATTCTGGTTAAGTTCAGATATATCTGGTAAACACATGAGAAATGAATAGGTGTACACACCGTAACTGCTATTAGAAGCATTAAAATGTTACACTAGAAAAAGCATACTTAACCCAAAAGAAAGCAGCAAAGAAATACAGTAACAAAATAGTGAAACACTTGGAAGTAAAAATACAATGTCAGCTATAAATACAACAATATCAATAATATTAAATATTAATGGATTAAATAATTCAGTCAAAAGACAGAGATTACCAAACTGTTTGAAAATAAAAGCCAGCTAGCTCAGCGGACCAGAGCTCCTGCTTCAGCAGAACGCAGCGGCCAGGGTTCTGTCCCCAGCGGGCCGTGCTGGCCCCATTCTGGGGCGCGCTGAGATGGCGATTGAGACTGGGAGTGCTGGACCGTGCCTGTAATCCCAGCACTTGGGAGGCTGAAAACAGGAGAATCACTGTGAGTCCAATCTACGTAGGGAGACCCTGTACGCCCTGCAGACCCTGCCCTAAATTCATTTAAAAAAATAAAAAAATAAATAATAAACAAAATAAAACCCGGCTATAGTCTGTCTACAGAAAAAAAAAAAATGTTAGATTCAAAAACACAAATAAACTGAAAAATGAAGGAATGAAATAGGACAGCTATCATGCAGTCAGAGCAGACGGGAAGCAGAAGGCAGGAGAGACTGCCTGCCCATCAGAAGCTTCCACCTGGCCTCGGCGTGGTGGTGCGCGCCTGTAATCCCAGCATGTGGGAGGCTGTAAACAGGAGGATCACTACGAGTCCGACCTATGCAGTGAAGCCCTGCAGACCCTGCAGACCCTGCACTAAACACGTTTTTTTTAAAAAAAGCAGCATTCTGTCTAAAACACAGTTCCGCAGCATTCTCTCTTGCATCTCCTTTGTATGTGTGACCACGTGACTTATTGTACATTTTAATCGTTTGCTTACGGCCTTCATTTATATTGGAATGTAAACTCCTTGAAGAGGTCCTGTTTTATGTATTTCTCGGCTTTATTTATGGACTCTACATGAGGTCTTGGTGCATTTGGGTGCATCATAAACACCTAATCAATGAACTTCCTGGGATTGATACAGTTGTTGGGGACAGAATAGTTAATAAAAAACAGTCTTCACCCTTTGGAACCCATTTCTAGTGGATGTTTGAAAACGAGACACTTTTTGACGGAGCTATATAGAGAATAGACATAAAAAGTGGATGAAAATGATAGCAATTAGTATTCTGTTCTCAGATCCAAATCCAACGTTAGCCTTTCATCTATTTCATCTTGCTCTCCATTGTTTATGATCAGTGTCCACAGCCAGATTCCTGCTGTTAGCCACAGTTTCATCATCAGTGTGCCTCTCACTCTCTTTAGAAAAGTAGAAACTTCTCCTATTTTAAAAGTGTCAAACATCTAAAATGTTTTTAAAATTATTCTCTAAATTTCTAAGGAGGAATACCTTATTTATTCTAGTGTATTTATAAATACTTCTTATAACTGTAAGCACCATGTCATGCAAATATTTCACCTGTGTCTAATTCACTTGAACTTTATCCCCTTCGGTGGAGAATTACTTCATAGAGCCTAAATCTTTGCAATAGGGGTTAAGTTTCACTTCCTTTGGGAAGAAAAACTACCAAATACAAATAAATCTAAATTAAACACTTAGTGAGCAACACAACAAAATTCGACTATGTTAAGAAAAAGAAAAAAAAAAGGAGAGAGAGCAAGTTTGAGACAGATTGCTTTGGTTTTTTAGTTTTTGAAAGAAGGAAAAGTCTTATTGACCACTCATTCTTTATTTCATCTCTAGTGACAAATGGGAGAAGATATCTTGATTTCTTTATTGAGCTAAAAGAAATGGCAGCCTTGGGGGCCAGGGAGATAGTGCAGTTGCACAAGTACCTGCCTCGCAGGCGCGAGGTCCCGAGTTCAATCCCTGATACTGAAGAAAAATGGAAGAAAGAAAGAAACAAACAGCAGCCTCAAGTTTGTTTTAAAATATTATGTAACAATAGACATAAACAGCTATTTTACTAAAAGGATGTTCTATATTCTTTGAAGTTTCAGGTGAAGATATGCTCATGTATCATATTGTAGATTATTCATAATGAATACCGGTAATAGTCTCAGACAAGGGAAAGCACCACCTACTCTTATTTTCCTGATCCACTTATAGAAAATCTTAGGAAAAAGGTAGAAAGACCCAAACTTTTAAAAAACACTGTTGAGGAAATCCTAACCATGTGATTTTATCCACAAAGTGGTATAGGGACTAAGACCTTAAAGTTGACTATTCATGAATAAGGTGGCATTTTTACAATGTAGAACTACAGCACCTGTATAAATGGATGAGCTTCAACGTCACATGGAAGATCTTTTTGCTAGTGAAAGTTTTGCTAGCTGTTACAGACTTAAATAATCTACTTTCATCATAGCTTCAAAATGATTAAATGTTTAAGCTCCCTGTGGGTTTCTCATTAACAAAGAAATGGATGGAATACTAAAACAAAACATGTTAGAGAAAGCATTTCAAGTAGAAATTGAACTTCTAGAATTTTCATGTTTTACTGTTTTATTGAAAAGGTTCAGATGAAACTTTGGAACAGATTAATCATACGAAGAAACGCACCTGTTTTGGCATCTTTCCAGTCATCCGAAAGAATAGTTTTGGTTTGGATGGTGTATCTAGAGATCGGACTGTGATTGTCAGACCCGCGGCTCCACGTGAGGGCCACAGAGGTGGCTCTGATATCCTCGATTCTCAGACCACCCGGAGGGCCTGGGGGGCCTGGAATGAAAATTGGGGTGATGAATCTATGAGTTCCAACTAGTGAAGTAAGTACACATTAGAATACAAAAAGTCCTTGCAATTGATCCAAACAGCATTGTTATAGTATGATCAGTGTTATAGTATTTCTTTTAAATGTAGGGCATTAAAATAAATATGTTAGTTGCAGTGTTCACTGAAGTAAAGTATTTCATGTCTCTCTGGAGGCAGAAGATAAGTTAAAAAACCGTCATTAAAAAACTGGTGCTATCATTCAGGATGCACATGGTAATCTTTGACATATGATGACATTTGACATCAACAAGATGACATGGAAAAGGAAAGATTTGACACGGATGCCAGCATGGTGAAGTCTAACGAATGTCTGCTGAATGCCTGAATCAGATATAAGAGCACAATTTAGTCTAGATACGCTAATACTTGGTTACGTGTTTCCCTTTATCCAAAATAGAAGAACTACTTTCTTATAACCCTAAATGCTACAGTATTAACCCTAATGATAAAGTAGTAAGCTATTTCATTCAGAATAAAATCATTTTATGAATAAATCTGGGCAATAAAATTTCATGTGATTTGTGGCAATGAAAACAATATTGAAAGAAATGTTCTTAATTAAATAAAATATTGAAAACTATCAGCACGTCATGGAGCTCTGCCATGAATACTCTGAACCACGTTATATACTAGAACCTTGAGGCAGAAGAATTTAGAGTAGGCTTTCCTGAATGTTTCATAGCTCGGTGACATCGTTATTTACTTATGTCCTGAACTGAGGGTACTAAGCTAAGTAGCTTTTGGGCTTTGAGCTGCTTTCTGTCTTGGGAAAAGGTGAAGTGGACCAGCAATAAGTAAGTATGATGAAAATAGCAGACGCTATCCTGTTACACATTTCCATCTTGCATCATGTTTTCTTCTTTGAAAGATGAGGGCTGGGCCGTGGAAATAGCTCAGCAGAATAAGTGCCTCCCTGGCAAGCACAAGGTCGTGAGTTCAATCCCCGGTACCACGAAAAGAAAAAAGAAAGATGAGGGCAAAGAGTATCTGAAGTGACAAAGGGGCATCTAATGCTTACCCCGCTAAGGAAACTTTGTCATAAATAAAAGAAAGAAACTAAAAAATAAGGAAACATCATCGTGTGTCTTCTTTGCTCAGAAGGGAGACCATTCTCAACCCAACATATCCTTCAAATGTGACAATCCATCAGATTCAGCTAAGCAACACTTTCATTTTTACAACAATCAATGTAATACTGAAAATAAATAGTGTCCTGATTTTAGAATGGATGAGGTGATTAGCCTCGCTGACTGTTTCCCCACCATGTGGTCTTTGGTCTTTACAAAGGGATGGGCATAATCCCAAACCTTCACCGATTTCCTTATGGTTGGCCCAAGAAAGAAAAAAAATTGAAGGTTGACAAACATATCATTACTTACATAAAATAACACAGACACAACCCATTGATTATAGTAAATTTTATTATTGAGAAATATATCACACAGGCATATAATAAAGGTAAATAAACTTTCATGAATTTTTCACATAACAATATACTTACACTTACATGGTCACTCCTGTAATTATTTGATGTCAAATAATAGAAAACAGACACATAATGAATGCAGAACACATATGATATTTACAGAGAACACTATATTTTTCAAATGTAAAATCCAAAGTTGAAATACAGGGAACATCGTTGATCAGAACCAAGAGGCTCATCGCTTCTCATAAGACATCATTGCAGTAAAATGACTGAGTGGTGATTGCAGAAGATTAAAAGGCAAAATTAGAGATGTAAACTAAATTAAAGAATTTTTAGCTGAAAGTTAATCTCTTAAATTTTAGGCATTCCCACACTTTTTCTAAGCAAAAGGATATGGCATTTGAAAATGTTAAAGGGAATTTAAGAAACAATTATCATAGGTTAGTCTTTAACCACTAAATTATAAAATATTTCCCTGCTGTTATGCTTTGATATTCTTGGAGTTTCAAATGAACAATGTTTTCACAAAGACTATATTAGAGTTGCATATTTTGTTGGGACATTGCATGTATAATAATTTTACTCAGTTATGTATTTATTGAAAAGTAATATTATCCTGTAAAACATATACTTATATTATGACATATAATTATATTTGTCATTTTTCTTTAGATAGTATGTCTATTCTATAGTAGAATCAATATTTGATGATTATAACTTATATACAATTTATTACAATCAGATCCATATGTGCAAATCTTGTATTATCTTGCTAGTGCGAGAACCTGAGAGAGCAAATAAAATTAGAAAACTACAGTAGATACTGTGAAAGAGAAAAAATTTGTTCAGTGGGAAGGAAAAACTGGGATGAGGAAAAGGACAAAAGAAGGAAGGGAAAAAGACATGTTTATGTACATATGCAGGATGGTTTGGATAATTGTACTGCTAATTTCTGCTGGTCTTTTAAAAGGAGAAATTAATGCTTAAATTATTTTTCTTTTCATTCTTACTATTTTTCTCTTTTGAATTTCTTACAAATTTTGTCATTGTTTTGCTTTGTTTTTTCTTTAAACCAATCTTGTATGCTTATATCTAGTAACCTAAACCACTAATTTGAAAATAACATCATGCAACATAAGCAACCATTGTTAAATTCCTATTACTTTGTTCAGTGAAACTTTTTTATTGTTTCTAAAGCTGCTTTTTCTTTCTACTACCACTTTGTATTCTTTAAAGCAAATTTATTGCAATTACTATTCAGTTAGATAAACACCATGGTCACCTATAGCACAATCTTCATTCTCATACTTGGCTTTGAAATACGACATAACCACAAGGAGGTGAATTCGGAGGACCAGTGAAGAGGCAAGCAGGCAAGAATTGGAGAGTGAGAGAGCAAGCAAGAATCTGAGTTACAGGAAGGGTGGCTTTAATTTTTGTGCTCTGGTTTGTCTTGGTTAAATTTAACTAAGATTTTATTTTCTCATCTGTAAAATAGAAGTAATATAAATATCAATTATAACTAAAATGTAAATGGCATCCTTGTGAAATGCAATGCTACATCTGGTCATAGGAAGCCCTTAGTGAACTTTAATTACTAGAAGTATTAGTGTCACTATTCTGATAGGTGTTTGCTAGCTTTAGATACCTACTAGCACTTCTGAGTCATTGTCATCAATCTCTCACGAGTGTTCATTTACCATTTATCACTAAAAAGAAAGCCATGCCCTCAAAAGTAGTGTTTCTGAGTAAATGTGACAGAGTTAAAGAAAAGCCTGGAAAGGAAGGTGTCCTCAGGAATCAGGATGTGAGCCAACTAGACGGCAGTGCGGTGGAGACCAAGAAGGAAAGCAAAGTTCAACTTGGGCAGCTTGCAGTGTCGCCCAGAAGGAAGGCTGTCAAGAGTGGAGTCTGATGTTAGCTCCTGTGTTTTTTGGTTTTTTTTTTCTTTTTTGGGTGGGGCCAGTGTTTTTATTCAAAGTGGAGACATACATGCCATGATGGAAAGCAAAATAATGAAGCTATCTGTCCTTTAGTACAAAGAAAGGCATTTAGGAACCGACAACTGTTCTGACGCTGTCAGTGAAAAGATAGTATCTAATTCCAACCCTAAAAGTTCCTTTGCTGAAGCTTTCATCATCTTAGTAAATCCTTAAGAAACGAGCTAAAGCCAGGGAAAACAAAAGAAGATGAGCCTGTCCGGGAAGCTTATTTCATTGTTTCCCACCTAGTGCCTCTTCAGGATCGTCCCAGGTTGCTCTCTGCCACCCAGCTCAAGACTCACAAGAAGAGCATTACTATTATGCCACCAACTGCTCAGATACCAAGACCTCAGACATCTGACATGCTTTTAAATTTGCATGTATAGTAGATGGCAAACTGTTCCAATCTTCTATTTTTTTCTTTAATTTTAATTACTAAGAATTTCAGGTGGGGAGAATGCAAGGAGCCCAAACATTTCTAAGTAGTCTTGGCCAGTCATTCTCTGAATGCTTTTTATCACCGTTAAACAACCAGGGAGCTAGAAAGACAAGAAAATGAGGAGGAAAAGAGATGGTGACATGGAGGAGGGAAGAAAAAGTTATTGAAGGCATGCTTTTCTTTTCTTTCATGTATACAGCTTCATCTTCATCTCTTACTACCAGCTCCTCCAACCTCATCTCCTAGAGTTTCAAAATATATTTTATATACTCATGTATCACATGGTGTTGTTTCCTGTTCCGTGGACATGCTGCCTAAGTGTCATGAGTGGACAACACTAATAGGGCCAGGTCTGTACAGCTGCTGAGTTCCTCTCTTAGAAAAGTAACACAGAAAGTTCACTGGGATTTTTTTTTCTTGCATCTTCTTTTTCTATTCAAAATCACAGTGTTTTTTGTTTGTTTGTTTGTTGGTTGGTTGGTTTTTTTTTCTTTGTGGCTGGCTCAGCCCACCCTGGGGGCAGGACTGGCACAGCATGTGGGACCTGAAATTGACCAAGGTCACTGCGCACTTGCTTAGCACTTTAGACTGCTGAGCTATTTCACTGCCCCTCGAAATCCCAGTGTTCTTTGGCTGCCTTTCTTTGGCCTATCTTTTGGATTTCCTGGGCAGAGGCTGTCATATGAACTATATTTCCTTTTCTAAATTGATTGCCTATCTCTTACAGTTGTTGCTTTCCACACATATATTGTTTCTGTCTGCCTTTACATTTGCCTCTCAAGGACAGCTGATTAAAAATGTTCCATAAAACCTGTCCTACAGGGGCTAAAGGATGGATGGACAAAGTCCGTGATAGTGCTGTTTCTACACTGTGGACCTTCCAGGGTAGCTAAGAGGTGTCTATAGCAATTGCTGAGACAAGTTCAAGTCAGAGCTTTTAAAACCTACATAATATCTGTTAATAAAGATCATCGTATCACTCACTTGTAAATTCTTTCTCACTACATCTCTAGCTTTTTCCCTACAGACCAGATACTGAACCCACAGCCTTTGCACCAAGCCACACCCCTTTTAAATTATTCTTCTTGATCACAAGGCAGGGTCTTAAGAAGTCATTCAATTGTCCAGGCGGGACTTGGAATCCTCCTGCCTCAGCTTCCCATAGTACTGTGATTACAGGCATCTTCCACCTCACCTTGAGATTTGTGAAATCTCCAGTGTTTCTGATCACCATAAGAATATTTTTTAATTTTTATTACTACATTTAGAAGAAAAAAAACTATGTATAAATGAAAGATAGATGTTATATCCCCTCAGTTTTCCCTCCTATGTAAAATAATTACAAAGAAAATACAGCAACACACAAAGAAGATGGGTTCAGACATCTGAGGAAAGAGAGTGGGAAAATATATTTTCTAAGTGATTATTCACACATTGTAACTTGACCCTATTTTCTCAATCAATAATACATTAACATTTTTGATAAGTTAAATTGGATAGAAAATGTGAAATTCACACCCCCTAGAGCAGCTAAAAATATACTTAAGGCATCACCTAAGTTGGTGACACTGCTTAGCAGTAGGCCTCCGCAACTCTCTCCTTTTAAACACCACTTAGAAAGCTGGCTTTCTAAGCAACTGAAGCTAAAGTACCCACCCCGGACCACTGGACACCCTTTCACATCGTATACTTTTGGTAGTAAGTAGGAAAGACACTTTATTATTTCCTTTACACTGTTAATGCCCCAGTCATTAAAACTACAGCAGTCCATAAAATACCCCATGATTCAGTGTTTCTTTTCACAAAAATGATAAATGTCAATGAAAAGTTTGGTCAAGCTAAGAAAATGAAAAATATTTCAAAACTATGCTCCCTTTTTAAATAAAATAACTTCAAATGAAAGTTGCTATGAAAGAATATTGGTGGGGCTGGGGAGATGGCTCAGTAGAATAAGCGCCTGGTAAGTGCAAGGGCCTGAGTTCAACACCCAGTTCCACCAAAAAAAAAGAATATTGGCTATAGCAGGAATGTGGTTTCTTTGCACAAATAAGTCAATTAAAGTCCCTTTAGTACTGCAGATATGATCTTACCTTGAAAATTAGTTAGGGTAATTGCTCTATAATAATTCTATAAAATGCAAATCAACATTGTGTGATCTTTTGATTCTTGAATCTGTATTAAGACTAAACTCAATATTAAATATATCTACCATGTAGTAAGAGTTTGGTAGTTTCTTAACCTTTGACATTAATAGAGGTGAATTTGGTTCCTAATTAAAAATGACATCAATGTGAAAGTAAGTTTAGTGTGCTGGCATATTTTTTCTATTTGTTTTTTTTTTCAAAATTTTATTGATAAACAGCAATGAGACAGTTTCAAATCAAATCGGAAGTACAGTTTCAACAAATAACACATTGCATATATTCTTCTTAGTGGAATTTTTTCTATTTGATGCTGAAGTAGTTTATTTAAATAAGAATGTCCTCCCTTACCCAGTTACCAGTTACCAGCCATGCTTGCCATATGCTTTCTTTTTTATTCTTTTCTGTTTCAAATTATAAATTCCTATCTGGTCTTGGTAATTTAATTTTAGATATGGAGAATGTAGGAAGATGCCCACACTGATGACTCATACGCATTTCAGTGGTGCAGCTTAAAGACCCTTAAAACATCAATTCTCAGTAACATAATTTTCAAGATCCTACTAAATCAGAAATTGATCTAGATTTCAATTGCTTTCTGTAATAACAATGAGACTAAGAAATGGAAAAGATGGAAACAAGTAACACCTTTAACCAGAGATATTTATTCCTTGAAAATGACTTTTCAAAATAAAACTGTATAGGTAATGATTTAAGAGGAAGATTCATACCCCTCAAGGCTTCCTGAGGCTCTTCCAACCACATATGCAGCTGTTGGAGTTACGAATGAGAAGCCCAAATTGTATCTCATACCTAAATATAGAGCCATCTGGGAAGAACAAAATTATTTCTTGTGAAGGAATAAGAATTTTGAGGATGTCACTTCAACCAAAAGAAGGAAAAGAAAGCAACTTCAGACAGTGAAAGTGAAGAAATTACACTCACTTCAGATCTTACTTAGGCCCAAGACCTTCCAATAAAAATTTTAACCTTCTTCCAAATGTAAAGATCAAGAAGTTTAATGGCAGAAGTTAACAAATTTAGTGTGAATGCATGTTGCTAATGTTCAGCTGATCTTCAAGTGATTCTTACTGTTGGAACTGCGTTTCCCTACACATCCTGTCTGTGTGTATTTCCCAGTCTCAGGATGTGTTCCAAGACCCTTCAGGGCCAAGGTCTCTCTTCCACGTTCATTGCTGCACTGCCTCCCTTCCCACTAAGGAATATGAACGGCACTAGAATTCAAAAGGCGGCTGGAGTGTTGTCCTTTTTAACTCACATCCTGATTGAGATGATACATTGGTGAATTTGATAGCAACATTGTTCATTACTTGCTTGAATAAATCAAACATGCAGCAGCAGCAATACTATTGTGCTACAACTCATGAGTTCTCCATATAATTTTCAATTAATAGACTAACTTCTAAGATATGTAATTTTAAAGCAAAACAGGATAAGAAACTACAAAATTTTCACTTGGCAGTATGTAAAGGGTACAAAGGGTTAGTTCACTAGGCATTGTTTTCTGGGATTAGTGAAGCTGTATAATTATGTTTTAAAATTTTTTCTGCCCAAAATGTTTAGAAGTTTCAAGATGGGAAACATTCTCTAAGAGCTAGTCTGGGGCAGAAAAACTAATTGCAGAAGCTATGAGATGGAGATAATTAGTCAAATCTAGTATAATATGTTACCAAAAAAAAAAAAAAAAAAGAAGGCTTTCACACAAATGGTGAGTGTCAACGGTCACCAGGTTGGAGGCAGGCTTGCACAGACGGGGAGAAAGGGATCCACCATGTTTTTCTCTCCATCTTTTCTGTTTTTACCTGCAAGAGGAAAGATCAAGGCTGAAGGGAAAGTGCGCATGTCCAGCTCTGGGCAGGAAGCCATCATCTTTGGGTATCTAGATGTTTCCTTGACTGGTAACCTGAAATCGTGACTACAGAGAACTATCTTCTCCTAGACACTGAGGATGGGGGTCCAGGGGAGCAAAGGTGGAAGTGACAAGCCTCTTCCCCTCTTAAGTGATAACTTTTTAAAGAACAGGAGTTCTAACTAGAGTCTATACACACAGACACAGGCGGGCACACACACACACACACACACACACACACACACACACAACCAATCAAAATAACTCAAAAAAGCAGAGCTCCTGGACTGATCTTTGTAAATGTCATCCCACGTGATACTGTTGTAGGCAGCTAAGTTAGACAAAAATATCATAGGCAGTCAGACCGGGCTAGGCCAGTCAGAAGAAGTCCATATGAAAGACAAGGTACCTTGTGAATGGGAGAGACAGGCATTCCCACTGTGGGCCAGACCTCAAGACAAAAGATCAGACAAATGCACCACACACCTATCTAGGGATTTACATCAGGGATTAAATTAGTAGTCTAAATATGTATCAATCACCTTAAAAAGTCCAGAGAGACCAATCTATGCCTTTACAAGAAAAATCCCTGTTCCATGTTCATGTCTACTTGCTATGTGACTGCATCCCCATTTGACCCCGATTTAATCAGTTTCACCTGAGCAATTATGCTTGTAATCTGATTGGTCGACAATGTTTTTGTCCCTCCTCATGTGTGAGCTGCAATGTTTCCACCTTAGACCCTTCTCACCTTATGGCTTTTTCTCCAGCAAAAGCAGATTCCTGGGCAACCCCATCGGGTCCCCTTCTGTCCTTCTCTCAGACAGAAGCTTTCTTTCCCCCAGTAAATATATTCTGCTATTAAGCTCTGGTGTTTCTCAAATTCTTTCTTTGGTTTTAATTTAACATAAACTTGTCCCAGGAAGCTCTCAGGCCAGGAGTTTCTTCCCCTGTATCAGCAGCCTACCTAATAGAGCAAATGCTAGTGTCATCAAAACTTGTAACTAAAAAAAAAAAAAAAAAAAGAATACTGAGAATAAAATTAAGCAACAGTTTGCAAAAGGTAATCAGTGCTTGTGGTTGGAGGCTATGAAAGCTTGTATCTGGGTAATGCCATTTTTATGACTATCCCTATATATTAATGGCAAACTGGGTGAAAATGAAGGAAAATATTAATAGTTGTCATGACTAACGTGTAAATCATAACTATTAAGTATTTGCTTTCATAAAAGTGGGATCTGAAGATTATAGAAAAATCTGAGTAGCCTTAAAACCACAAGTTACTACATAGAGTAGATAATGCCAGAGCCCACAGCCTCTCCATTACACTGTGAAGATCTTTTAAAAATTATATATTTATATTAATATAATTACATCATTTTAGGAAATTGAGTAATGGACAGAGGATCCACCGCTATCTCCTACCCATAAGGAAAGTTTATTCTGAGAATTAGGCTACTTTAGAGCCACTACTGTCCCCTGGTGATAGCTATTAGAATAGAAGAAACAGCACTTAGGACAACTTTCCTCCACTGAAAGTTTGTTGTATACTTAGTCCCTACGGCACATTGACAACAAAGGTCCAGAACTCATTTGATACTTTAAGCCTATGAGATTTTAAGCCCTTTAAATGAGAAATGAAATTGCTCATTTTAGGATATAGTCCCCCTTTAAGTTTTTGATGGCTTTAACTACATTACCAGTGTTTGCTCATCTTTAAATTGATATTTTTCAAGTTTAGAGAAAATAGGCTGGGGACAGTCACTCCTTAAACTCTTCCAGATCACAGAGCTGGGGTGACCATCCCAGCTGTGCAACCCCAGGAAGAGAGGGACCCGACAGAGTCCTGTCACAACAGTGGCTGGCATTAGGAGAAACTCTCAGAGGTATCTTGGGGCTGGGGGTGGGGGTCAAGCTCTCTTTATTCAGAAACAGCGGAAGGCAGGGAGCAGATGCTCAGAGGTGAGTCCTCTACACAGACCCTAATCTATTTGGTGACACTCACACTGTGCTCCTTCACTAGTGCATGTGACAAATAGTTTGCTACTGATAGTTCTGAGAATTTAGCAATTTGGATGCTACTGATTTATTTACACACTTGTAGGGTATTGTGTGGTCACTGATGTGTGCATTTACACACACACACACACACACACACACTGCTCAAAGGAGGGTAAACCTGCCTATCTTCTCCCACATACATCATTTCTTTTTGGAGGAAAATATTCAAACGTTTTTCTTCTAACACTTACAGACACACAGTACAGAACCAATGCCTGTCACTATCCTCTTGGATAACAGAACTCCAGAAGTTGTTTCTTTTATCTACAACTGAGCCAACCAACTTGTCCACCACTTCCAGGGCTCTGGCGACCACCAGCCTACTCCCCACTTCTGAAGCTTCCACAAATGAGCTACAAAGTGAGTTCAAGGCAAGCCTCAACTGCATAGTGAAACGCTCTCTCAAAAAGGCAATAAAATAAACAAGTAACTTTTGAATGAACTGTTTTTAATATGTAAAAAGTACATGTTTTTTAAAAAGCAGAAACTACACATCAAAACTTTTATTAACCATTTTTAAGTGAAAGAGTGCACTTTAAAACAAGGTTTAGGGCCAGCCTGATAGCTCAGTGGACTAAAGCGCTTGCTTAGGCAGAGCGCAGCGGTCGGGGTTTGATCCCCAGTGTGCTGCACCAGCCCTGACCCTGGGACACAGAGACTGTGATTGAGAAGGGGTGTGGTGGTGTGTGCCTGTAATCTCAGTGCTTGGGAGGCTGAAAACAGAATTAGTATGAGTCCAATCTACGTAGTGAGACCCTATGGACCCTGTCCAAAATACAGAAATAAATACATAAAATCAAGGTTTTAAGCCACTTACTCTATTTACTGTTCTGATATTGTAATTATAACTGTATGAAGTTATCTAGATGAAGAAAACATGTTCCCAGTTACTGTCACGTCCCTTGTTATTAAAGGTCAACCAGAAGTATATCAGGGCACAACTGAAAGTGCAAAGCATATTACTAATGACTTTCCATTGAGTACAAACAGGTTGGAATTTAATTGTCCCACATTGGTTACTTTCTGTTACTGAATATGTCGGAACTAGTGCTGCCAGGTTGTCTGCAATAACCAGCCTGTGCCGCTGTCCGTACACCTGAAGTCACTCCCCAGACGCAACACTTACTCAGCTTCTGCCGCGGCCGCTCTGTGACTCGGCAAGGAAGCTATCCTGCTTAGACTGTTTCCTCTGTGTGCAAAATGTGATAATAAGCATGTCAAACAGGTCAGAAATAGTTAGTCAGGGTGAGAATCTTTCCAATTAACTTCTAGATTCAAAAATCTTCTGAAGATTCTCCGGATCATTGCCTTGCCCATCTTCTACATATAACTGTATGGCTTCCCCTGTCATGTTTCCTAGCTCTTCTCCTTGTTCTCTTTTCATTGTCTTGTCCTCAAATTCTTACTTTCCTTTTAGTTGTATTATACCTTTCTATTTGTATTTCTTCTTTTGAGTTCTTATACTAGGGAAACTATACAATATATAGAGTGTGCCTAAGGAGAGTCACATGGAGAGAAAACACTCTCTCAGGCTTTCACAGAGAGCACATTGGCCAAGCAATGGCTGTGACTCATCCACATGGCTGACACTGACAAAGGTTCTACAATCTGAGGTACAGGATCTCAGGATAAATCCTGAGGGGATTTCACTGACCTTCTCAGACCCAAAAGCTATAACTCTTGTTGCATAGGTCTTGCTTTATCTTGCTTAACCAACCAGCGTAAAAGTATAAAAATGAAGTATAAGAAGTAAAGCCATGCTGTTATGTTGAGCTGTAGGGGACTCAGGTCAACAATTTCTGACGTTGCCAGTGAAGCGGAAGACCCAATACTATTATGGACTACTGGACTCTTTTAGAATATTTTGCTGAGTTAACACACCTATAATATTCAAATGATGGAATTAAACAAAAAAGGGGATACAGACAAATGTCCATTTTGTATCTGTGTATTCAGAATGGTTAGGATAGATATATAGTTACATTCTCTTAATGAATAGAGGGATTTGTTCTAATAGTGTTTGTAAATAGGATATCATGTCTGCATCTTGTACAGCAAATTACTAGGAAGAGAGTATTGAATGTGTTAATTATTGAAACCATCATACCAATTTGATTTGAAAATGTCTCATTCATATTTGTCTCTCAATAAAATTATGGAGAAAAATTTAAAAAATTAACTTAGCCAGCTTATCTAAATTGTATATATTTCAAATAGTATCTGAATTTGATTTTATTATTATGTTCACAGATCTGCAATAATAAAATGTTATTTTGCATCTGTAAAAAAAAAAACTGGTCAGAGTAAAAACTTAGCATTACTATACTTGCATCTGATAATCTGAACAACTACTTTGAAGATCATAATATGCAACATAGCAACCACTGTTGATTTCCTGTCATCTTATGCTGAAATTCTGTATTGTTTTCATTTTATTTTTATTTTTAAATCTCTTTGAAATAAAATAGGTGATAATAAAAACATCTGTCTCGTAAAGCTCTCTGCTACGTAGTGTCTTTAGTGACCGTGAACCCAGACCTTTGATTTTTATTTTATATAGATTTTCATGGATAGCATAACCCAAATTTATCATGCTTTGCATCTAGTGGCCAGAACCAGGTAAACAGAATAGATTAGAAAATATTTTCTTAGCATTTCTTTTTAGGAATAAAATGAACAAAAAATAAATGTATATGACACCCAAAATATATTTCACTATAATACACTATAAAACTGTTAATATTGATATCACATAAATTATGGTATTTTTAAAAATTTAGATTCATAATCTATCTTTTCACAGCATAAAAATTCAAGCTGCAAAAAGCATAATATTTTGTCAACAAGTCAAAATTATTTTCAAAATATAAACGAATTGGTATTTATTAACTTATCTACACTTTCTGATGTCATGCATTATTTGCATATGCTCTCAAACACTGATCTATTTGACATAATTTTCAACCTCCCTTGGCATAATTATCCAGTAAACAAGCACAGATGTATAAATCTATCTGGAGCACTGCAGTGGCAAGTCTAGAAGCTCACAGTGCTTATTAAGTTCTTTTCTACTTTTCTTCCTTCTTGTGAAATGAAATGAAGAAGCAGCAAGCTGATTATTATTTAAGGATGCCATTGGTAGAGATCAACCATGTGAAAGAAACACTTTCGGTTGGCCAAAATCTGACCAGTTTGATTAGAAGACAGAAAGTCTGAAATAAGCAATTTACATTGAATGTACTAGACATTGAGAAATACAATTTCCAATCATTGATATTCTTTAAAACTCTAGTAGGCAACTGGAAAAAGGGTTATTTTTGCCCCTTTGGTTTCTTTTGAAAACGGAGCTATTAAGTTCTAACTTTGAAGCAATCTACCATTTTCTAAATTCTGTGTTTATTTTAACCAGATATGCAATTCAGCTCAATATTTCAGCTTTAGTATATAATAATTATGGAGAAATGGTCCCTAATAACTTTTCTTTGACCTGAATTTGATTCACAGAACGAAGGGGAATGCTTCATTTCTGGGCAGGCTTTGCTATTAATAGCTGTATTGCTGCGGTTTGGTGCAGAGTAGAGCCCGAATGCCTGCGAATGGCGCCTGGTCCATCATGCGCCCTGCCAGTGTGGGCAAGAAGGACCATTTTGCTGTCTCCATCCTCCAAGGCTGACAGACAGAGTCTTTAGTTTGTGCTGTGGCAAGATTCCCTTGGCCAAAACAAGTGGAAAGCATAGGCAATTATCCAAATATCTGAGGTGACTGTGTGTTTCTCTGCCCCAAATACTTGAAAAGCTACCTCTTCAATTTGCCTCTGAGGGTCTGACCTCTGGTGTTTTCTGCCTATATAAGTCTGTCTGTCTTGTGGATTTCCTCCCATGAGAGCGGGCGTGTGTGTGTGTGTGTGTGTGTGTGTGTGTGTGTGTGTGTGCCTGCGCGTGTGTGCGCATGTGTTCACAGGTATGTGTACACTCAAATGCTGAATTTGATGCATTATATGAAACCTTTACGTCTATTCTCTTTCATCATGTGTTTAACCTGATTAAGTCTTGTTGAACTAATTTTAGCCTGGCATGTCTTAACAGTAATTTTGAGTATAGATCTATATTTACTTCTTTAATGATAATAATTTCAACCTAAGGATTGTGGAACATAATGTAAAGGTTTATGCCAGATACCATAGAAATCTAAACTTTTAACAGATTCAAGGTCCTGTTGATTTTATAAGTAGCCAGGGTTCCTGAGTTAGTCATACCAATAGAACCTTAAATAACCCAAGAGTTGGTGACAGCCTCTTTCCAAAGAATGAGTCTGACATTATGATTTCCTATTATATTCTTAGCATATGACAGACAATTGGAAGAGAAAGGGGAGAGAAAAATTTTAGCAGAAACAGAAATCAGTCATTTTAGGACTTAGCAGTAGCGCTAAGCAGTAGGACTTAGTATATCTAATATCAGCTATTCGATATGGGGTTTCAGAAATTAATTATAGCTTTTATTTACTCAATTTTTAGGGCAGAAGCCGAGGACAATGAAAAGACTGGACTGCGATTCCAAGATGCTTGGGTACCAGTAAATAGATGGGCAATTAGAAGGAAGGTACTTTTTCAAGAGTCCATGTTGGTAAAATAAGGGAGTGAGAAATGTTTAGATGACCTGTATGATTAATTCCACACTAAAATTTTGTTTTAAATTATATTGGTCAAAGAGCTATAGGTATTTTATATTAGGCTATTAATAGCAAAGCCTTCCCAGGCTAAAATTAGTTCAAAAAGACTTAATTAGATATTTTATATAGATATTATATATATATATATAGATATTTTATATCTATATAAAATATAGAGAAATCAGGACTAATAGATGTAAAGAATTCTAGTAATGGAATATCTAGAAAAATTTTTGATGAAGTACAATGGTTACCTATACTGTAGGTCTTAAAGAAAGAGTACTAATTTATTTGAAGCAACACATGCAAGTAAAAGCATTAACATTAATTTTGCTTGAACAGCATAGACCAGTATGGATGCAAAGGCTGCTAACACAGAACAGCTGCGAGCAATAAACACTCAAGAGCTTTTCATAGAAAACACTTTTAGCCAACCAGTTCTAGTTGTGTAAAATACAGTGACATTATGCAGACACAAAAGTATGTTGACAGCTTTCATCAAGCTATTTTATTCAAGCCTATCAGATCAACTTATCCAATAGTCTAAAAGCAATTTAGTCATCAACTAAAACAACCTCCTTAATCAAGAATCCAGTAACCATGTAATTAAACAAAAATTTCAATAAATCACAGCAAATAAAGCTGACATCTAATATATATCTCGCCTCCTTCTGCAATTGTTTGGCCTTAGAAACAAGCATCTTTTTATTTTGGTTTTTCGTTTTTTGAAATTTCAGACATCAGTGAAGAAATATTATTTAATGTAGTATGGCAGTACACAAGGAGGGGACCTGAAAATGTATTTTCTGTTTGGCAAACATGTGATGCTCATCCAGGTGTTGCAAAGATGCTTATGACATCTGGTACTAACATGAAAGATATTTATAATACAGCAGAAATATCAGAGAAAGCCGTAAAACACATACAAGTTAAAACCTAATTCCTTCCTTTTGTGGGCTGATTTTATGGTCCTTTTTTGAATTGTGACCAAGAGTGTATTCATGAATAAGAATTTAGTTTTGGCAAAAGCTCTGTGTGTGTATGTTCCTACAAATGCTGCCAAATAAATTCTGGAAAACCTTTTCTTCCCAATGACACTCTTTGAGCTGAACAGTTTTACATCTTCCAGAAATATCTTCGATGCAATTCATTCACGTAGGGCTGCTCCCAAACTTCAAAGGATCCCTTGAGAGAGCCATTCCAAGTACACTTTCATGGAATAATTCTGTTCAGCATCTTAAATATGCTCTTAGGCCCTGTACGCTGCAGATCAGGTACCAGCCTGACGCCCTACTGGGAGGGTGTGGGACCTTCGAGAGGTGTGGCCAGCTGGAAGGAAGTCACTGGGGGGGCCCTAGAAGTGGGTGTTGGTACCCTGCCTTTTCCCTTCTCTCTCTCTCTGCTTCCCAGCTGCCATGTGGGGGACTGTGCTTTTCTGGACCACATGCTCCACGCCAGGGAGTAATCCAAAAGCAACGATGCCAGCTGACCATCGACTAAAATCTCTGAAATTTGAGCCAAAATACAATGTTCTAGCTTACAATTTGCTTTCCTGAGGTATACTGTCAGTGGTGGAAAACTTATCTCTGTATGGAACTTAGACATGAAAATTTTATTACAAAAGCATAAATTTTTATCCAGTCCCTCAGTGTGAATTTCTGCCTTAGAAGTCCCACACACCTAAAGTACAATTACTATTATTAAGACTAAGATTGTTATAGGAAGCTATAAAAATCTCCTGAATATTAAGCAATTTATAGTAACTTAAATTCTAAAGACCTCTGGCTATTTGTTACACAACTCTGGGTTTTTGTTGTTGTTGTTGTTGTTGTTAATTTTTGTGATTAATACAGGGTCTACAGGGTCTCACTACACAGATCAGACTCATAATGATCCTCCTGTTTTCAGCCTCCCAAGCACTGGGATTACAGGCATGCCCCATCACACCGTCTCAATCACAGTCTCAGCGGGCCCCAGGGGCAGGGCTGGCACACCTGGGACAGCTCTGCTTTAAAAATGTTGAATTTAAAATTACTTCCCTTATTGATACAGTTTTGCTCTCAGTGTGTTCTTCATTTAAAATAAAGGAAACAAATTTCCCTCAAATCTTACAGTTTTAATGTCAGAATACCAAGAATGTCATCACAATGTTCCACAACGGCATCTTTTATATTAGTGTTCTAGGTGTGGGATTTAATTTTTATTTTTCATTTCTGTTTTATTTGTTCCTATATTTGATGGATGCTTGAGCAGTCTTGTTATTACTGCATTTCTAAGGTAATGGTGAGGTGAGGAAAAAGCTCATGAAATTAATCGTTTTCTTTCCAGCTTGCTTGCTTCCTTCTATTGTCCTCCACTCCTGGCCCGAAGGTCAGAGCTCATTGCATGGCTTTTAGAAAACATTCTCTTAGGCTTTCAGAGAGCAAATTGGTCAAGCAACGGCTGTGACTCATCCACTTGGCTGACACTGACGAAGGATCTACAACCTGCGGTTCAGGATTTCAGGGTAAATCCTGAGGGGATTTGACTGACCTTGTCAGATACAAAACTTACATTTCATGTTATATAGGTCTTGCTTAATCTTGCTCTTAACCATACAGCCAAAAAGTATAAAAACGAAGTATAAAAAGTAAAGCCATATTAATATGCTGAGCTGTAAAAGTCTCAAGTCAACAATTTCTGACATTGCTAACCCTATGGAAAACCCACTACTGGACTACATTGTAGTATTTCGCTGAATTCACACACCTTCAATCTTTAAATCACAATGGAATACCCATCTCTGACAAAACTAAACAAAAAAAGGGGATACAAATGAAGGACTATTTTGTATCTGTATATTCAAAAGTTAGGATAGATATGCAGCTACTTTCTCTTAATTCAATGAATAGAAAGATTTGTTCTAATAGTGTTTGGACAGGATAGCATGCCTGCATCTTGTACTATGAATAACCACTAAAAAGACAATAATATGCATTGTATTAATTATTGAAACTGTCCTACTAAACAGTTTTGAAACTATCTCTGCTATTTGTTTCTCAATAAAATTATTTTTTAAAAAGAAAAAAGAACACATTATCATCAGTTTTTACTAGTCTATTGATTGCCTAAAATTTGGTTTGTACTGGAAAATCTGGAGCAAAGGGGACAGTATTTTCCTTTGGAAGCACATTTGAAAATTCACTTATCCCTAAAATAAATAATAAATAAAGCATTACTTACAAACTATTTACCTTGGATTCCCAGAAAAGTGAAATCCTAATGCCAATTGATGACTGCTTATTGACAAATATCTTGGGAACAAGGTAAATTTAAGGGGTCACAAACCAAGGCCAGACTTACACAACTGACCACCTTAGAATCCTGTTAAATTGATATCCTTCATCATGACATTTTCAAAAATGTATTCAATATTTTCTTAAAGGGGTGAAGTGCAAAGGTGGGGGATAGAAGAGGATTTTAGGGTGGAGGCAGAGCTCAGTTCTCCCCCACTGCCTTCGACAGCTCCCAAGCTGAATGCCCTGCAGAGACCTTTTCAGCAGTACTCACAGCCATAATCCCAGCATTAGATCATAAGTTAATCACAACCTCTAGACGCCATCCCATGATGGCATGAGGCTTTGTGGGGACACCTAGACACAAACCATAACATTCTGTCCCTGAACCCCAAAGACTCATGCACATCCCTTTATGCAAAAGGGATTTTACTCCATCTCTAAGAGTTGCCAAAGTCGTAACAGTTTCAGCATTGCTGAAAAGGCCAAGCCCCAAGTCTCCTCCAAGGTCTAAGGCAAACTCTTAGCTGAAAAGTTAAACACTTCCAACATTTGATGGCACAAGAAAAACAGGATCATTCCAAAAGGTACAAAAAGGGGATACAAAGCTTTGGGACTAAAGCAAGTCCAAAATCCAGCAGGGCAAATATTAAGTCCATGTGGAACATCTGAAGGAATCTGTGATGAGTTGTGAGCTCCAAAGGCCTTATGTGGCTCTGCCCCTGTGGCACTTCTGGGGGAGGTAGCTCCCACGGCTTGTCACTCAGGCCTATTTTGCTTCCTTCTTGCAGCTTTTCTTAGATGAACCACGTTCCTGTTTTTTCCATACTTCTAACTTCCCCACTGAACTTTAGGCTTCTCACTCACAGCTTCACACACTGCCCTTTCAGGGGTCCACTTCCTGGCATCCGGGGCTTCTTTTTCTTTTGTTTTAAGGAAGAGTCTACAGGGTGTTCAGGATCTCACTGCAAAGATTGAACTCATAGTGATCCTCCTATTTACAGCCTCCCAAGAGCTGAGATTCCAGGCACTCACCACCATGCCAGTCTCAATTGCCATTTCAGTGCACCCGAGGGGCAAGGCTGGTGCAGGAGGTCTGGGGATTGAACCTATGGCCCCTGAACCTGCTTGCAGGCACTTTAACCCACTGAACTATTTGGCTGCCCCATCCTGGGCCTTCTGAAATCTAGGCAGAAGCATTCTTAATCTCAGAACTCTTGCATTCTGCATGGGTGTCAAAAACCAACGCCATGTGTATGATGCCAAGGTCTGCTACCCGCTGGAGCAATAGCCACGTTTTCTTATCTCTTGGCTTTGGGGTGGAATGCCTGGATTGCCGAATACCTTGAACCTGATTCTGAGGAACGAATTCTCTATAACACCATCATTCAGGAACCTGGTGTGGCCGCTGCCCCCATTCTGGAACATGGCACTCTGGGGTTTTCTCCTCAAATTAAACTCTTTCAATTTTGCAGTTTTGAAGCTGCAGAGCATGGAGACCTGATGCTTCCTTTAATGCCATAAGGCCATCTTTTCCATTCTCTTGTTTTTTCTCAGCAGGGGAAATCCTCTCAGTTCTTATCTTTGCAGTCCATAGCTTTATTGTTGCTTCCTTTCTGGCTGAACTCACAACATTTTAAATCACTCTGCTGGGCTCTTTGCCCTTGATTATCAACATAAATCTGCCTAAAAGTCTCCATCAATAGTCATGTCACTGCTTTAACCTTTGAATGCCTTGAAATTTCTTCTGTGAGATTAACCAGTCCGCCATGCTTAATTACAGTCTCAGGCAAATTCTCTGGACACAAGCAAAATGCAGACAAACTTTCTACCAAGCTATAACACATATCATCTGGAGTCCAACGACCAATGCAATCCTTCTCAGCAGAAACCTCACCTGCCTGGTCTTTATAGGCAGGATTTCTATCAGCGTTCTTGTCCTCTGAGCTCTGACCAGAATCTCCTATATGGACCAGCCGAAGGTGTTCCAGCACTTCTCTTGTAGGCAATGTCTCCAAACCTTTCCTATTTGTTCCCATAAACCAGTCCAAAAGGCTTATAATCCACATGGTCAATTTTGGTCACAGCAATGACCCCACTTCTTGGTACCAAATTCTGTCTCAGTTACTCTTTTTTTCTTGCTGGGACAAAATATGCGATGCTCAACATTAATGAAGGAAAGGTCTATTTAGCTTCCAGTTTAGTGGAAGTTTCAGTTCATACTTGGCTGGCTCCAAAGCAGAGTGGCTCATGGCAGAGGGCAGCCATTCATGGTGGTGGGAAACAGCAAAGAGCAAAGGCAGGAACAGGGGCTGCAGCAGCTAGCCAGCCTCTCTCCCTTCCTTATACTACATGCAGGCTGTGCCCCTCCCGGGCGCGTGTAGCACTCACACCCATATTCCCAGCCTTGGATCATGAGTTAATCACAAACTCTGAAAGCTGCGCAGTGACTGCACGAGGTTTTAGAGGGACAACTAGACACAAACCATAACAATTGATTTTTTCCTCTTGTACTTTTGAGGTATATTTAAATTGTTTTCAGTTTAGGGTTATTATAAGCAAAGATGCTATGAGTACTTGTGTGAAGAATTTTGCGTTAATATAAGCTTTTATGTTCTGGGGTAAATACATAAGAGTGTGACTGCGGGGTTGAAAGGGACGCACATGCTAGTCTTTTAAGAAATTGTCTTAAGCATATTTTCATATGATTATTTTAATGTGTATATTTGTATTCATGAAATTAATGTTCATGTCTTTTGCCCATTTTCTTTCATTTTTTTGTTTTCTTTTTTGCCCAGTTTCATCTTAGTTCATTTATTTTTATAAGTGTTGAGTTCTAACAGTTCTTTAACTCTTCATACACACTATATACAAATCTTTTGTCAGAGACCTGCTTTATTTTTGTTTTTGTTTTTGTGGCACCAGGGATTGAACTTGGGACCTTTCACTTGCAAGGCAGGCACTTATGCCACTGAGCTATCTTCCTACCCCAGAGACCTGATTTTTAATTACTGTCTCCTCTTCTGTAGCTTATCTTTTTATGCTCTCTACAGTGTGTATTTGAAAGTTTGAGAAGATTCAAAATGTCATTTTTTCATTTAATACATTGTTCTTATGGCATCAAGCTTATAAACTTTAACATGGAATACCAATTTTTACCTGTATTTTATTCTAAAATTTCATAGTTTACATTTATGTTCATAATACATCCTAGTTAATTTTGTATATGGTTTGAGGTTCAGGCCTATTTCCTTTAGGAAGGTAACTTTTCTGTGAATGCCCAGTGATTGGGGACCAGGAATCATATGTTGACATAGTATGCCCCAGGCTCTCCTTACCCAGCCTACCTTGCAGTGGGCTGGCTGTGGACTGCAGATGTCACCTTCCTTCTCCATCAGTGAGATCAGCACTAAGCTGTGGCATGGGTCTTGGCCTGTTTCCTTTATGATATTAAACTTGTCCATTCTACCACTTCTAAGCTGTTCCAGGAACAGCATCCTACCCCTCCCCTGCACTGGCAAATAAGTACTAGCTTGCTCAGAGGTCTTTGTCTCTGCCCATCCTGAGGCACTGACCTTCTAGCCCCCATTCATGCATTAATAAATTTATTTGCTTCTCATTTCATCCTTTCACTGCACCCCTCATACAGTTAGGGATCTTTTCCAAGTCCCCGAGATCCAATTGTCCCAATATTATTTTTTGTGAAAGTTATTCTTCCTGCACTAAATTGCTTTTGTATTTTTGTCAAAATAAGAGTATTTTCAGGAGCCAGTTCCTGTGGCCATGGCTGATATGTCATTGTTCATCAGGCTAATCTTCAATCTGCCTCATTTTTACTGAGCTCACCCTAAAGACACTAATCCAGAAAATGCCAAGCGAGTACCCAGAATTATGTATTTAAATTAGCGAGAATGATAAATCTGATGGACAGCTAAGTTTGAAAAGTCTGCCAAGAGGTAACACAAAGATTTCTCACAAACCTTTATTGAGAATGACATTGCAGGAGGTCAAGATGAGAAGTGTGATCATGGATTGTAATACATCAACTTGAAAAAACCCATCTAGTAGATTAGTGAAGTCTGGGAGTCTGGGGATGATTGACATGTAGGCCAGCAAGCAGAGGGAAAGACCCACCCCAGATGTGGGTGGCACCAGCAAATAGGCTTGTAGTTGGACAAAATAAGATGTAAAAAGGAAGTCTTTGATTTTTGGAAGAGAACCTCCACTCTTCACCATTGCCTTTGGATGTTGGTCCCTGGTGGAGACTCTTTGGTCTTCCGGCACAGACTCTGTAGCCTTCTGATAGAGAGTCATGTCAGTGACCCTCATGAACTTTTAGTTTTGATGGCTGCTGAAGCAACCCACTATTCAGTGTGCAGACAGACTTTGGGGATTCCTCAGTCTCTGATTCCATAGATGGCCACCGGGACTGTTCCCCTTTTGATAAGCCTACCAAACCAATCCCTTATGTAACTATACATGTATTTTCTATTGATTTTGCTCTTTTAATGAACCCTAACCAATACAGTAGGTCACTCTGCAACTGTTTCATTAAATTAGATTAGGAATTATTTAAAATATCTGAGAATTTCTAAAACAAATTTCAAACCATCAAATCAGTTTAAGAGAAAAAAATTACTTGTAAATAGGCAGCTTTTAGTTGATGTTCTCATTCCCTAAATAATATTGTTTTAATCTTTTTCCCCTAACCTAACTCCAGAAAACCTTTCTCCTACATTCTATGATGATCATTTTCACTTAATCTTTATATTTGACCTATAATGTATATATTATGTGTATACTTGCACACATGGATATATTTACATAACTGGTTCCTACATACATACACACATGTGCCTGATTCATTACTATATAGAAATATGTAATAAAATTAACAAACAGCTGATCAAAGGCCAACTAATTATTCAGACCAGTATTTAAATCCATATCAAAACACTCTACAATTGTACTAGTCATACTATTGTACAATTATAACTTGCCTTTCATTTCTGGGACAGAATATTTAATGCACACAACTTTAAGGAGAGAAGGTTTGCTTAGGCTCATGCTTTCAAGAGTGCAGTCCATGGTTATTGGGCTCAAAGAAAAAAACACAGTAAAAGGGGAAGGCAGAAGACAGCTGTTCACATCATGGTGGCCAGGAAACAGGGAGACAGGAAAGCACCAGGGACAGAAGGACTGGTGGGGAGAATCTATCTTTATAGATTACCTCCCCCCAGTGATCTTTTCCCCAATCCCATCCCACACCTAACATCACATTCATCTGTGAACACATCAGTGGGTTAATCCATTTCTAGGGTGAACACCCCATGATCAAATTAGAAATCCTGCCTCTGGAACCTTTGGGGAGAAATTATTTTATCCAGACTAAATGTGCAGTCTGGCTTATCTCTCTGCTTATTGCATATTCTGAATATTGGTGGTCCCCCAAAATTCTAACAGAAATATAATGACCAACACAATAGTATTAGGAGGTGAGATCTTTGAAAGACTTTATGTCACAGCAGTAAAAGAGGCCCTGAAGAGCTAGCTGGTCTCCTCCACCATCTGAGATGCAATAAGAATTTACCATCTATGAACTGGAACACAGGTCCTCACTAGGTACCGAACCTCTTGGTGCTTGAATCTTGGACTTCTCAGCCTTCAGGGGTAGGAATAATAAATTTTGGTTGTTTATAAATTTATGAGTTGCTCAATTTGTGATGCGAAGATAACTTTAATTATTTATATTTTTTATTTTATTTTTATCATGAGTTTTGACATCTCAGGTCTTTCTTCCAGGATTATTTTGCTTTTCTTGAAATTCATCCTTTAGACGTTTCTTTAGAAATAAGAGTCACTTCAAGGATACACTCTTTTGCTCTTTATCTTAATAAAACTGTTTGCTCATTATGAAATGCTATTGCGTGAAGATAAACACGGGTGTGTTGTTTTTCTTCAACACATTAAAGGTATTCATGTATCTACTGCTGTAGAGAAAAATGATCCTCAAACTCACTAGGTAAATCACTTATCAATCCAATTATTTAAATACAAGATGATCAAAAACTGCATATTTTTCATTAGCTATATAAGATAATGTAACAGGAAATATAAAAAGGACAATTTTGCCAAGTTTACTCAATACAAGAATGGCCTGACTGAAATGACACCTGTCCACATGATCCAAACAAACACGTTGCCTGGGAGAACTCAGGGTAAGCTCATAAGAGGTTCAAAACAACAACCAGCATTATTGTGTCTCATAATGTGGGTATGCTGAGACTTCCCAAGTAGCCAAGCTGAGTGAACATGAGCGAGAAGTTTTTCTCACGCAGTGGGTAGGCAAGTGGTCAGCAGAAGAATGCTCCTCTGTGCGCTTGGCTAGGGCTCAGGAGCTGTCCCTGGCCAGCTCACCAGAGTGACCAGAAGTTAGCACTGGTCCGCGGGAGATGGCTCGTTCCATTCTCATTTGCCTTCTTCAAGGGATTCAGAACTGTCCTCTTCAGATGGTGGAGGTCTTCTGACAATGTTCTACCATTGGGCATGAGAAGTCACACACAGTCACTCCAAAAATAATCTCTGTCTTCAATGCTTTTATCCATTTTTATTTATTTTCTTGTGCTTTATTTTGAGATCTTGAATAACAAGCATCATATTTGTCAATAATTTTTCATAATTTGTTTTTTTTTTAATTTTCTGTATTTAGGACAGGGTTTACAGGTTCTCACTACATAGATCAGACTCATAGTGATCTTCCTGTTTTCAGCCTCCCAAGTGTTGGGATTACAGGCATGTGCCACCACATCCAGTCTCAATCGCCATCTTAGCATGCTCCAGGGGTGGGGCTGGCATGGCTTGTGGTGACCGGGATCAAACCCTGGTCCCTGTGCTCTGCCTAAGGAGGAGCTTTAGTTGACTGAGCTATCTAGCCAGCCACATTTTGTCATAATTTGTAACCATTTCCTTTTTGAAAATCTGGTAATCTAATTTCACAAACAATTTCTCATTAAATACTTAATGTCCTAATCTCAATTTTTATATTATATCTTTGATTTTCTATGTTGAAATATAGTTATTTCTTTATATCTTTCTGTTTTTCAACTCAATCCTAATCAGTCATTAATGTGCTATTTAACTTATTTATTTTACTGATTATGTTTATAATTTCTAAGTGTTTTGCTTTTATCCAAAGCTGCTACATTTTATAGTGCATTGCTTTAAATTCAGTTTTACTGCTTCCTCTCTAATTTTTTTAATGCTTTTCATAATGGATACTTTATTTTGACTTCAGTAACAGCCTTCTCCGAAGTATATTGTTCTTGATTTATTTTTTTCTTCTCTTGCTGGTCTCTGATGACTTCTTTCCCTTCCAAGTTGTCTTCTGCACAGTGTCGTATTTTGTCGGATTTTGTTGGAATCACGAGGGAGTGGGGTTGAAGACAATCTGTCATAAAAGGTATCACAGGCTTTTGCAGGAGCTGGAAGGGTGAATGCTTATTTATCCACATGTTGAATTTTATATATTGGCCTTCCAAGCCAATACTCTCTGGAGAAAGGCTGCTCTTGCACTCTTGTAAAATAATCTCCATATGGCTAGAACTGATATAAAAGGCAGTGTTAGGGAAAAAAGTGAAAATTATAGAGCCCACTGGAGCCCATGTTTTGAACTTGTTTTCAGAGCTCAGAGATCAGACAATGGGAGCCACTTTCTGGTTACTTTTCCTTGAGCCTCTCTGAGGCCAATTAGTGGTTAAATAAATTGAAGTGCTGTAATTTTCTATCGACAAACAGTTATGACTGCTATAAAAGCTGCCTCATGTCTGACTGCGGGGGCCCTGTTTACATTTTGCTTTTCATTGACAACAATTGCTACTTGTTCCTTAGTTCTCAATCCCATCATAGATGCCTCAGAAAGAGGGAAAATAAGTTTTCTCTGCAGGAAATGTCCTATGAAATCAGATCCAGTGTCATATTTGTCCTGACTGTTTTTCATATTTTCTTTTCAGTTTTCTACGGAAGGGCTCCTACGGCTGGGAAATGGTCTGAGTACAGCTCCCTGAAGTTCACGTGTGGGAAGCCTATCTCCCCAGGGTTGCAGAGTCAGGAGGGAGTGAAACATTTAGGGGTGGGCTTAGAGCAAGGCCTGAGGTCACTAGGAACACTGACCTGATCTCCCTGAGTCACTCCTGTAAGAAGGAGCTGTTATGAAAAAGCAAAACCCCTTTCGCTTCCTGTCTTGCTGTTATCTCCCCCTCTGACATATATTTCCATGGTTGTGGGACCACGTACCACAAGATCATGGCCCAATGCTTTGAGCAGGTGCCAGTGCCTCTTGAACCTGCAAAACTCTGAGCTACCTCTTTTCTCTACATATTTTCAAGCTTTGGTTAGTTTGTTATAGTAACAAGGAATGGGCTAATGCAGATTGAATTGATTAATGGATTTTATCCTAAATTAAAGTTAAAATAATAATAGAAGTCATAAGCCTAAAACATATATTACTCTCAGATTACTTTTATTAAGTCATATATATATATATATATATATATATGTAAATTCTCCATTCACAATTATGTGTATGTGCGCACGTGCGCGGGCGCACACACACACACACACACACACACACGGCAAGAGGGGAGCAACATTTTATACTCTGTATTCATTTACTTCTAGATAATATAGGCTAAAATAATCGATTTTACTTATGTCTAAATATTTACAGTTTTCTCATTGATTATATACTAACTACTTTGTTATCAAAAAACATGCTGATCACAAAAAAAAATAAAAAATGCTTTTCCTTATCTACTGTTCAGTGTCCCTCTCATGGCACTAACTCGGATCAGTGGTCTCTGAATAGGAATCAGAATTAATCCACCTTAAATTTGACAAATTCTCATCAACGGTCCTGCCCACTGAATGCAACTTTCGGAGAAGGCATTCCATGACCCACAGTGGGTACCTGAAACTCTGGTAGTATCTGACCTTATAGACCTTGTCTTTTCATATACATACATACCTATGATAAAGTTTAAAGGATAAATTAGGCATAATGAGATATTAACACCAATAGCTAAAATAGTTCAGTGATAGCAATAATCTCAGCTCAGCAGACTAAAGTGCCTGCTTTGGCAGAGCGCAGCAGCTGGGGGTGGCGGGGGGTGCTGTGCCGGCCACGGCCCCGGGTGCGCTGAGACAGTGACTGAGACTGGGCGTGATGGCGCATGTCTATAATCCCAGCACTTGGGGGGCTGAAAAACAGGAGAATCACTACGATTATGATCTATGTGGTGAGACCCTGTAGTCCCTGCCCTAAATATAGAAAAAGAAAACAATTTTAAAAACCAATAATCTCTAGTAAAATGGGTATGAGAGCTATTTCCTAGTAATATAAGGGTTATGAGAAGAAGCTCTGACATTCAACAGTTGATCTGCTAACCAAGATTACAGCACTAACTAGCAGGTGGTGTGGACAGTGTGGACATGTGAACGGTAGTTCACATCGGAGCGAGATGGAGCAGGACGGTGTGAAAGTTCACCCCACTATCATAACAGCCTGTGCTTTAGTATTTATAAATTACATATCTTTAAAGGTCTATCTTACATACATTCTGACACAATCTCTGCAGAAATGTACTTTGCTATTAATGGAAACATTGTCTTGATATAAAATTAATACATTTTAGTTATTAGAAATAAAACTTAGACGATGAGTATGACTGAGGATTTTAATAGCAGTGAAGTAGCACTCTTTTTTTGCCTGTATAGTTTTGTGAATTTTCTGCTCTAGTTGAGACACTTAAGCACTCGAATACATTTCTGCTGAGTATGTTTCCTGGGCTTTGTTGCCTTATAGCTCTTTTTCAGACTTGAAAAAAAGCTGTAGGAAGCATTTTTTAAAAAATTGATTTATTTTGCAGAACTTGGGATTGAACTCAGACCCTTGTGCTTGCCAGGGAATCACTTATTCTACTGAGCCATCTACTCACCCCCCATTTTTATTTCTATACAATACCTGACATAGCTTCTTTTTATTGGCTATAGCTCTGTACAAAATACATTGGTAAGATTAGTAATTAACTAAATACAAGTGGGTAGTATCCTCACTACTCTTCTACTGTGCCTGTAAAGCGCTCTTTTCCTTTGTTAATACTAGAGAATTCTAGCGTGTTGCTAGACCAGTCTCACCGCGGTGGTACCCTATGAGGACACTGACATCCAGGCAGTGCAGTGTAACCTCTGTTGTAACATTAGTGCTTATTCTAATAATTCGCAGGTGATGGCATTCACTTTAAACTTAGGCTAAGGCTGGAAATGGCTACCTGTCTTGTGATCTGAGTAGAAGGAACAATACACTTGTTCCTTTCCTGAGAATTCTGAACATGAGTGCCTTGAAGAAAAAAAAAAAAAAAAAAAAAAACCACTCTGGGCCAGCCAAACAGCTCAGTGAATTAAAGTGTCTGCAAGCAGGTGAGGGGCTGGGGGTTCAATCACCAGGTCTGCCGTGCCGGCCATACCCTGGGGTGCCCTGACCCAGTGATTGAGACTGGGTGTGGAGGTACGAACCCGTAATTCCAGCACTTGGGAGGCTGTAAACAGGTGAATCACTATAAGACCAATCTAGTAGTGAGGCCCTGAACACCCTGTAGAGCCTTAAATACAAAAAGAAGAAGAAGAAGAGGAGGAGGAGGAGGAGGAGGAGGAGGAGAAGGAGAAGGAGAAGGAGAAGGAGAAGGAGAAGGAGAAGGAGAAGGAGAAGGAGAAGGAGAAGAAGA
>NW_004524676.1:508704-514841 GCF_000260255.1 Octodon degus | reverse complement strand
ACACTCTGGGAGTATTGAATCACAATAAACTTTCTTTAATTTAGGATTTTGTAGTTTTGGTGGTTTTTTTACTAATTTTCATAAATGTTCTATAGAGTGAATATCTAAGTTAATTCACATAAATAAACTTCACCTCAGACTTATTACCCTATTAGGAAACATATTCAACTGGAAAAAAAGCTTTTCAGCTTTGTTTCTGTATTGCTTAGGGTCTCCATATTAACACTGTTCTAGGATTGAATCCAGGAAGTGCACGAGATTAAGTGTGATTTTATTAACTGGGGCCTGAAAGGGACATTAAGACAAACCTCAGATATTTTGTTTATTATTTTTCAGCTCTTTTTAGTGACAGTAATGTGTACATTTAAATAATAGTCAAGAAGTATTTCTAACAGGCAATGTGAAAAATTGGAACTTTAACATGACATTGGTATAGAGGAAAAGAGAGTGGTTAAAATAGGCAAAGGAATACGCAGTCCTAAAAGGTTGAAGTTCACACGCAAGCTTTATAATTCAGTGGAACAGACATTCACATGTAGACTGCCACAAGACCCCTTAGGAAAAGGAGCACATGCTGCTAAGTTCAGGGGGTAAAAGCTCCCACATGCAACCTCAAAGGAGGCTGACTGAATTTCATGGTACTTGAGCCACGCCCTGAAGGAGGGACGCTGTGTCAACAGTTAGTGGGAAAATACACGGACACAATATTGTGAAGCAATCAAGGGACAGATCTCCAAATACTAATGTTCTGTGAATTCGCTGGACATTTGGAGTTAGTTATAAGAACTAATGAGTCGTGAAAGATCAAGAAGCTGAGATCATCACGTGGGCCTTCTTGGGTCCTGAGCTACATGGAACGGACTTCATTCTACAGGCAGTGAGCAAAGGGTCATGTCATAATTATTAAGAAGGTGTATCATGTTCCAAGCCTGACTGGCCACTACCGGAAAGGCCAGCAGCAAAAGTGGCCCTTTCAGTAGACATGTGTCCCAACCCATTCTCTATCACGTGATCTCTTGGAACAGAGCCTTGGCTTGAAACGAATTAGGCATGGAAACATGATGAATGTATCAATTAGCTTCTTATTCTAAGATCCAAGTCATAAATATATAGCACTTGAGGCTATATTAAACATCAGCTTTTTTTTCCCATAGAAAATACAAATGATCTATACTATGCTCAACACACTAAAGAAAGGAATAGGAAATGAAAACTTGCGGTAGCGGGTACTAAGTTTAAAACACAAACAATTAGTAGCAGGCATGTGGTGAAACTCTCATGAAGTTATACAGTGAAACAAAACAAAATCAGCATCGCTTACTACTTGTCTGGCACAAATCATTCTCAGACATGGGTAAGAGGACCAAAATACATTCTGAGGCACAGGATAGAGCCTCTAAATACAAAAGAATTTCCAGATATAGGGTTACCAGAAGATTACGTGTATTTACGCAAGTAAAATATCTTTGGTTTTGTAACTTTAACATGAACTCTTACCTCGCACAACGAGGTCAGCAGAAGCCGAGGAATTGTCCACGATGGTCTGAGCCGTGCACGTGTACCTGCCTGCGTGCCGCAGCTGCGCATTTCGGATGAGCAGCTCCCCGTTGGCATCCAGCTGTTGGCAAAGACAGCAGTCACTCCCATCACACACTTTCCTCAGCAATTCGATGGGCATTTGGGGTATAAAATGCACTTCATTTTCCTTCTCACAATGAATATGACTTAAAGGCATCTGTCTCAAATACACTCAATCTGTCTCCTTGGCTAACTGACATTTGAGGATATAGTTTCTCAGCTAAAAAATGAAACGATGGGAATTAACTTAAGGCCTCTTGCCTTTTACTGTGTTTAACTTTCTATCATTTGTACAAACAGAAGGCTACACTGAAAGGAAACCAAGGAATGATGTTATTTTCTGACATCTTTTAACAAAAATGTTGAAGTCTAATAATTATTTACTTATTTGTTCACTTGTTTATTTTGTGATACTGGGGATAGAATTCAGGATCTTGCACTTGCCAGGCAGGTGCTTAAGCCACTCAGCTATATCCCCAGCCAAGGTCTAATAATCTTAGTGCTACACGTTAACGTGGGTAAATACATGCTCAATGGCTGAGAAGAATTGCTAACTTGATTTTTGCAAAGCTACTTCAATTGCCTAATTTTGTGATGTGTCACAGTTCATTTTACCATGATACTAAAAGTTAGCGGAAATTGTCAAAATGGACAACTCTATTGACATGTACTTTGCCACCAAAACACAGACGACACGAAGACAAGGAGTCTTGTCTTGCTGACCCCTTTATCTCTAGTGTTTATAAGAGTGTTCCGTTCATACTTTTGTAGGAGGCTGGAGGAAATGTAGCTTCTGATGATAAGGCATCAAGGCAGTTTAATTGCCAAAAGTAGGCACTGCTTATTGAATGGCTGTTTGGCCCCAGATCTGGGCTATGCATATATAATCTCATTTAATCCCCTTCAACAGAGATAGGTCTTACAACATCCACTTTGTTATCAATAGAAGAGATTCAGAATACCTGAGTAATTTCATTCAGTTTACTCAGTATATAAGGCAGCAACAACATGCCAAAGTAGTGGATCATGATCTCAAAAGTGTTTTCTTAGAAGAAAAACTTGGCAAACTCAATTTTTAACATAGACATGTTTTTACTTGTTTATATGTATTGATTTATTTATCTTTTGTGGTACTGAGGATTGAACTCAAGATCCTGCATTTGTCAGGCAGGTGCTTATTCTACTGAGCAACATAACCCAGGACTCTGTTTTTATTTTTAACCAAACATATTGAGCTACTATTCCAATGACAGATATTTAAATATATGAAAGGCTGATTCATGAATTAGGTTATTACTTACAAAACAAAATCTTACTTATATGAGTTGTCAGGTGTTCCCAATTTGAAAGTTTAATGACTATATGTAGAGCGTATGTTCTGGTTCACCATTAGTTCTACCAGTAGCCTTTCACATCCCATGTTCCCTTATGTTCTCAGTATTAGGACTTGCAATCTTTTACTAACTAATGAGGTCATGAATAATAGCAAGTTATAATCTGGGCTCTTGGTTTAATTAATTGAAACTCGATCTTAATATTTCCATACAAAGACCTTGCTAATTGGACCAAACATGTTTTTTTTGGACATTATCCAGTCCTAGTAAACAGATACCTAGAAGTTAGATAATTAAATGCCTTTTGAGGTCTTTCTATGAAGACTAAAATAGCTAAGAATCAAAGCAGATCCCAAGAGTTGTATGAATTCCCAGAGTAGGAATGATTTGGTCTTTTGTTCTCTTGCTTTATTTTATGGCAAAAAAAAAAAAAAAAGTTCCAGACTACAAGTGTAACCCTTTCTTTTGTTTTATATAAAATCTACTAACACCAAGTATTTCCTGATAAAGTGGTATAATGAATAATTGGAATGATAGAACTTGTTGTATGCCAGGATATAGGGTAAATTCACATTAAGAAATATTGTCGATGACATACTTCTGCCCTTATCAGTCATATTGGTCAGACATTTTTTTAGTAGTCCCCCCATTCCCCACTGCCTGAACCTCTTACTGACACCCTGAATCTATTTCTTACTTTGTTCTTTTTTCTGTTAGAAACAAAGAACTATTCTTGCCTCACTTTGAGGTCTTTAATTCTTTGATGGTTGCCTGGATTCCAATAATAGCTCTTATTTCAAACCTTACTGTCTGTTCTTAGCTTTTCCGTTTCTTCACCTCTTTGTCCTCAATCACTTGTAACCTGGAACCTATCTCTTCAATTCCTCTTACTCAGTCTCCTTTTTTTTTTCAGTACCCAGGATAAAACCTAGGACCTTGCGCTTGCCAGGCAAGCACTTACGCTGCTGAGCTATCTGTCAATAACATTTGACAATCCTTCCTGAAATATTCTTTTCTAGTCATTTGTGGCTTTCCAGAAACCATGAGAGCGCTCTTCAACTCTTCTTTAGATGCCTTATAACTCCTTCATGAATTTCCAAATTTATTCATTTCTTTCCCCATACTGCCTCTGGCTTTGTCCAGCCTCCATGTGGACATCTGCCAGCTACAATCAGAATTGGATTGGGCCGTACTTGTATCCCACAACTGCAGTATTTCCTAAACACATACAGAGGAGTTCCTTGGTGTCAGCATGAAATGTTGGCCTTTGTCACCTCCTCCCACTTCCCAGCACTCCCCCACCCCAGTGTCCCCACCTCCCTCAGCAGCTAAGGTTTTCAGACAGGTCTAGTACTACCTGGCCTGCCTGCCTTCTCCTTCCATTGCATGGCTAAGTACAACTTAGATGCTAGGGTCTGCTTCCTTTGCTTGACTCCAAAGCCTAGAACAGGCACTACCCTTTGAAACTGTTCACTGTAACCCTTCCTCCTGTAGTTGCGCCACTGTTCATTTCTACTAGACTAATTCTCTAGAGAGAGGACTAGGCTTGTACTGCATACAATGTCTGTAAATCATGTTTGTCATGTAGGAATAATTCATTAAATAAATATCAAAGCATGAACTGATAAATACTTATTGTCTAAAATATTTTTGTTAAATAGACATTCTTTTAAAAATGTCGTTTGAGCTGGGCGTGGTGGTTCGTGCTGTGATATCAGTCTCAGGAGGATTGCTTTGAACACAAGGCCAGCTAGGATTACATAGTGAATTTAAAACCACCTTGAACTACATAGCAAGACCCTATCTAAAAATAAAATAAAATAAAAAATTCAGCAATTTCCGACTCAGATTTTTTAAACCATTTTTTACCCATTTGCCAAATATAAATGTATTACTGAGAGTTCCAATAATTACTGTCATTTTATTATTCAATTCTTTAAGAAACGTAGCCCCTATCAACTATTAATTCTGTGCCTGAAAACAATGCAATTTAGGTGGGGGTAGACGTAATTTGTGTAGTCTAGAAAGATGAACATTTGCAGCTTGAGTAGGGGCTTTGGGTTATGTGGTGTCAGTGAACTCTGAAATGTATGTGGGCGGTCGGTCTTCCAGTTATGCCCACCTGGTGGAGCCCTGGCAAAAACCATGGGCGCTGAGAGTCAGTGAAGCCCCCCTGGCTGGCCACCTCAGGTACAGCAGAGATCCGCCCTGGCTGCCGGGCAGGGCGCCACACTCGGATCTCCCCGGCACTTGCTCCATCCACTACTTCCCTTAGCTGATGTCAGCCTGCACCATCTTCCCATAAGCAACTGTACTCGTAAGGGTCAGCTTCGGGGGCCCTGTGCATGCCTTGCAGCTCAGAACCGAGCTGCATTTTGCGGTCAGCCTGCCTTCTCACTCCCTACTAAGCACAACTCGTCTAGCGAAGGAAGTAAAAAGAGCAGCTATAACTGTATTCTGCAACAACTGAGGTCAGCAAGTAGTAAGATTGTATATGAAAGAAGGTGGCTATCAGGGCTTTTCTGGTCACAGATCTCTAATTATCCAGTGAGGAATAAAGAAAATAATACAGAATAATTATAGACTGTTTTCATGTGCCTTCATAGCCTTCACAGAAATGCATTTCACACTACATATTCATTAATAGAAATGTGTTAAGGAAAATACATTCAAATTATTGTGATGTAAGAATATAATTATGTTTAAGAAAAAAATGTTTACTTAAAGAGAAAAGGCACTGGGTCTTGTTACAGCTTTCCTTTAAATCAGCTCAGTAGTTTGGTTGTTTTGGGTGTGTGAGAGATACCCCTGCCGGACAGGTGTCACTCGGCAGGGCAGCGTGAGGCTGGCACGTGCTGGGCCCCAGTGCAGTCCCAGGACAAGGAAAAGAGAAAGGGAAGAACAAGACTGTGAGAAAAGACGAAGAAAGAGACAAAGAAAGAAAGAAAGAAAGAAAGAAAGAAAGAAAGAAAGAAAGAAAGAAAAGGAAAGGAAAGGGAAAGAAAAACATCCTACTACTGAACTCCTACTCTCTCTCAAGGGATTAAAACACCTCCATATTTAAAAAATTTTCTGTCTCATTGCTATTTCTTTCTCATTAACATTAATTTAGAAAAATGAAAAAAGAATACATTCCCAGAATTTGAGTTGTTATATCAAGATTATTCATTAGACCTATGTTTGTATGTATGTATTATCAAACTGTCCTTCCACAAAGGGTTAATC
>NW_004524676.1:507346-508483 GCF_000260255.1 Octodon degus | reverse complement strand
GCTCAGTGGATTAAACACCTGCTCAGACTGGCCCTGGTGGCACGTGCCTGTAATCCCAGCGCTTGAGAAGCTGAAAACAGGAAAATCACTACGAGTCTGATCTGTGCAGTGAGACCCTACAGACCCTGTACTAAATAAATTTCAAAAAAATTCTTATCTGATCACTCCATAAGAAAACTGAGGGCAAAAGAATATAAAAATAGATAACTTGTGATATTATTGTCCTTGTAAAATCTTATGTTATAGATCTAAGTTATTTTACTTAATGAAAGTTATGCCATTCATAAATCCTTCATTTGAAATATAGTGGTGTTTATTTATATTTAATTATTTTATTTTCATATAAATGATGTGATCTTCCTTTTTGTATTGAAACATGTAATGTAAAACACAAAATATTGTATAGTTTAAAGTATTACATGAAATTTACACTCTTACACCCTTCATATTAAATTCTTGCAACCTTTAACTAAGCTGTTTTAAAAGTTTAATGAAGTCATTTTTTAAAAAGTCATTTAAAAACCAGCCATTTTGAATATTAGGCCTTGGTAGGTAATGAGAGACTGATTTATATAGAAGAATAATAAGCGATGTTTAGGGTTTATTCTCATTTGCTCTGTCTTTGGTAAAGGTGTGGTGCTGAGAGTTTTCAAAAGAAAAGCGAAGACAAAATACACTATTTTAAGAGCTGGGGATATAGCTTGGTGGTGCAGCATTTGCCTGAGGTCCTGAGTTCAATTCCTAGTACAAAAAAGGAAGACGAACACCCTACATTATTTCCAGTATAGCCGTGCCTATGAAGTAGCTTTCCTGATGGCTTTGTACGTGCCGCCAGAGCCTTCCGTACCTCAGGAGGCGCTGAGGTCCTCGGCAGAATGCTTACCAAGCAAGTCGAGATCACGGGCCTCAGCAGATTCTAGCCACAAATTAGATACGAATGCTCTCTATATTTTCACTAAAAACCACAGTTTGGCTGAATTACAAAATGCTTCCCTTCCTGTGAGGGAACTGAATCACATACTGGAAATTGTGATAGCCAAGCTCAGGGATGTTCCACAGTGTATATGCGGTTGACTTATTTAGAAATTTCTGTAGTTTAAATCGAAAGACTTCTAAAGTATAAATGCCCACTTCCTC
>NW_004524676.1:504352-505406 GCF_000260255.1 Octodon degus | reverse complement strand
AAAAAAAATCTCAAATAATTAAGAGAAGCTGTCTAAAATATCTACTAAGTGGTCATTCCATATTTATAGAAATAGATGAAATGTTGACTATCCCTACAATTGGCTACTTTGATATAAAAGGAAGTATGAAGGCAATGGCTAAAGAGTCCAGTTTTTATCAACTGCCCCATTTAAAATGAAAAGTCAAAAGTGAGGAAGTTTTGTTTAAGGGCTCTCTTAACTCTTTGAATAATAAACACACACATGAGCGCACTGGGTTTGGAAACTATATTTCAGATTTGAAAGAAAACTTGGATGTCAATTTAACTCATACGGTTTTCAAGTTAATTCCCACCAGCCTCAAAGTTCTGGGAATCTTCATGGGCCACTGAATGAAAGAAAAAAAAAATGAGAGTTTTTGGAACAAGAAGAAATGAGGGGCCATTTGGGTAGAGCTCCTGGTTATGCAGTCACACACACACACACACACACAGCCCAGTTCCCTCTTTAAATCTTTAATTGAAGCAGCCTCATTATCTTTGCACATATTGGGTTTCAATTAAATTTTCTTTGAAGAACCAACTTCACTATTAAATCTTTTGTGCTGTGTTAGGTCGCTACGTGAGTGTAAGCTTCTGATGCGGCCGAGGGGGCCCTCGCATGGTAGCTGCAGTGCCTGAGGCTCGGGTGCCTGGCTTGGCCGAAGGTGTGTGGCTGTGGGCAGTCACACCTCAGCCAGAGTCCAGATACTTGGATGTTGCTCTGGTCTTTAAAAAGCAAACTTAAAAAATTAAGTAGTTCTTAACAAACATGGCAACTGATGACAATGACATATATTCCTAGTGAGATAAAATATCAAAGCCCATTGTTTAAAAGTATAAAATTTCTAACACAGAGAACATTTACATGTCTATGAAACCCTCTTTAATAGCTTTATACGCGTGCATAAAATGCCAGAGTACTTTCTGTAGAGACGCTTAGGTAGATGAAAAGAGCTACATAAAATGTGTTCTCAACTTTGAATGAAATTTCAGGGATCCCTGAAAGCTAATAATGCACCTCTAAAACAGAATGT
>NW_004524676.1:489602-503932 GCF_000260255.1 Octodon degus | reverse complement strand
TGGAGTTGTGGGGATCCAACCACAGCAACCTGAGCCTGACTGCTTTGTTGAAGCAGCCACTTAAAGAGCTGAGTAGATCCTAACTTCATTGCAAAAAAAAAAAAAAAAAAAAAGTGTTAAAGCACAACTATTTAAACAAGAAGCAATAGTAACATATTGTATGCTTATAGCATATTTAAAAGTAACAATTACAATATGAATATTTTCAGCAGTCAAGAGAGAAATTACATAATGACAAAATAGTAAATTCTCCAAAAAGTAGTGTGATCACAACAGCACAGAGAATGAGAGAGAAGAAGTGGAGGAACACCACTCGAGGTCCTTAACTAGATGCGAAGAAGTATCATCTCTGATTAATTACAGATGTACACTGTAAAAAAAGAAATTAAAAATAAATAAATCAATCTACTCATCTCTTAGTGGAAAAAAAAAAGAAAGAAATGCAGAGGCCAAGTGTAACTAAAGGTTTTCAAAGGGACTGAAAAAGAGCAGGAAAGTTATTTTCATTGAATGCGGCAGGATTGAATTCTCTAACTGAGTCTAGAAACCCAGTCAGTTACTGACAGGAAGAGCAGAAACTGGATGCAGCTGTGGGTGGAATGAATGTCTTTAAGCATTTTTTTTTTGGGGGGGGTCACAGAATTAAAAGTGGCCCGCATAGTTTCTAAACATCTCTTCCTTATTTCTGCTGCTCATCAAAATTCAAGGCTTCATTTGACAATGCACAGATGGTCTTATTTTCTACTATTCATACTAATTTGAAAGATGTTTTCTTTTATCCAGCTTCTTATAATTTATGTCCCCTAATATTTTCACCTACTCAAAGCATCACCACTCCTTCTCATCCAACATATGATGATGAACGTCTCAGGGGCAAATCCCTTTCTTCGTGAGTCTTCTGCCTTTCAATCTGCCTGGATAGCATTTCTCAGCCTTGGTACAATTACTCATTCAGACTGGATCATTCCTTGTTGGAGGGGCTGACCTGTGCATTATAAAATTTTAGCAGCTCTTCTGCTGAACTGATGCCCAGACAAGCCTACCCCTGCAGTTGTGATGAGCCAAAATATCTCTACACATGGTGCACTTCGCCGCGACAGCAGAACTGCCAGAAGTGTAGAGCCAGGCTTTAGGTCTCAGGTCCATCTCCCTGACCTGCCTGCTTTATATTCTGCTTTCCTCGGCTGTACTTTGGTTCTTGCCTTGCTCGGGATGTGCGTCAAACCCTCAGGTCTTCCAACTGTTGCCCCATAACTCTGTGCAGGCCTCCTCTTCTGGTCCCACAGTGTGTTTTCTACTTAGGGAACCATGTAGGAAATCAAAGGAGAGCAATTGGGGTGAACAAAACAGCTTCTGTTTAGCTGTTAGCCTGCCTGCCACCCTTTGGCCCCTTCCTTTCTTTTCTTTTCTCCTCCTTCTCCTTTCCTTCTCTCTCTCTCTGTCTCTATGTCTGTCTGTCTCTCTCTCTGCCTGTCTCTCCTTCAGAAGTATAATTGCTATTGAAAATCAAAGACTTCTCTGATACAAAAATAAATTTTTCAACTCTAAATATATTTCTGTGACACATGTCCTATACTCAATAGTTCGTTTTAAAAGACAAAACAATCTAAGGGGAAAATCTGTCTTTTCTTGTCTTGAATGATTCTATGTGTACAATCAGAAAAAATGCAGACTCACATACGCTGCCTAATTATAACCCATGTCAGTCTATTTAAAGACAATTGAGTTGACACACCTTTATAGTTAGAGCACTTATTCCTGTGCGTGTTTGAGTTACACTGTAAATCAAAGGTTACTAACAGCATAGATAAACTGAAGTAATTTGTATAACTGAATTTATAAGATTCATTAAACAAGATTAAAGAATGAAATGAATAGTACTGTTATATAGTGATCACATAATTAGCAAATTACTAAAATAGACACAAATATTACTCCCGTAGATTGAAATTGGAATGATGAGAATCAGATAGCCAGCAGCCCAACTGCCTGGTGTCAAGTCTTCCTGTGGCCCCTAGCAAGGTAGATAATCATATCTGGGTTGGTTTCTTAGGCTTTTAAGGCCGGAGTTTCCTTACCTAGAAAATGGAGAAAATCACAATATATTTTCCCCTGAGAACTCTCTGAAAATCAAATAAGAAACCACTGTTGTCCAAAAAATAAGCATTCAATAACTGTTGACTTATATAGCTCCTCTACAGCTGCAAAAAATAAATTATCTATAATATTTTGCTTTCAAAATATGAGAGAAAAAAATATGAGAGATAAGCAAAATACATGGTTAACACTTATTTTTTGAGGCCAGAAATTACTGTTTTCTATATAAGAAGTTGAAATGGCAACACAACCATAAAGCTGGCATATCACAGAAACAAAGACCTGCCCGGGCAACACTGATTGTAAATAGCAGAACACTTAGCTGGTGAAAAAGTGAAACTCTAAATTATATACAATGGTAGCTAAAAGAGATATTGAAAAAGAGTCCTGTTTACTGGGATGCAAGATTTAACTTGCTATTATCTATTGCTTATTTATTCAGCATTGTAAATAATATTTATGTAGAAAGACCTGTATAAAAATTAAATGCTGTGGAAAAAATATAACTTTTCAATTTCTTTTTTTTAAAAAAAAATTATTTATTTATTTACTTCTTTGAAAGTACGGGATCTCACTATGCAGTCGGGACTTATGGTGCTCCTCCTGTCTCAGCCTCCCCAGTCCTCGAAGGGTAAGTTTTGTCCAATATGGAATGTACTTACATTTGTTTTACGTTAGGGATCTAAATTCCATTTAAAACTTGTTTTTAAAAAACAAGCAACTGACCCACAGTGCAGGTTTGTTACAGATCTTGCTTGCGCACAGTGAGCATTTTCTGGTGAAGGCTGCTTTTCTTTTGGCCCAGTAGACTAGGAGTTCTTAGTGGTTGTACTGGCCTAGCTGTGGAGAGAACGCCCATGAAGGATCTGAAGGCAGCATCTGAGTGAGGAAGGGTCTGGGTAACGGAAGCGAGAGAGGGAGGAAGAGCCCAAGTCTTTATGAAGGATGACACTCAGGTGTTAAATTTTAAGGGATATCCGATGGCTTTTTCCAGGCATTCAACTAAAGAGCCAGTGGAAAGAAAATCCCTCTCTACATATACAAATTTGATATAGATGGATTTGGGGAAAACCAACCGAATCTTTTCAGAAGGTTTTGGTCTTTGCTTGGAAATGCAAAAACAAGCACTGCTGCAAAGTACTGAACTTAGCAGTTCTGAGGTAGCAGCAGATCGTTTGCATGGGCTCTATTTCCACCTGCAGTGAGGCTTGTGCTGACAGGGTTCCAGGTCAGCCCTATCCTCCTTTCCTGGGTCCGCAGAATGTCTCTCCATGTGGGGTGAGAGGGGCCTCTCAAAACATTCTTCATAGCCAGTGGCGTAAAGGCCTGGGCTTTTGGGAATGCCTCCTGGCACTAAATGCTGCACAACATTCCCCCCGGGGGGCTTGGAGTGGCCCAGTCAGTTTCCACGTGCCTCCAGGCACCTAGCTTCACTAGAGGTGATCTCTAAAGATTTGTAGCAAACATTTTTCCGGCTCATTTTTGCACTCAGGTCATAATGGTCCAAGCTTCAGGTTTCTCAGTCTTCAAGTATTCCCAAACTCTCTTGCCAAGGGACAGACTTACGTAGGAGCTGATCTCAACATAATGGCAATGGATATCTTTTTTCTAACGGTGTAACCAATGCCAAAAGTGGCCACAGCTGGAACCAGCTTGATGGCTCCCGGCCCTGGGATGGGTCTGCTGAGCTCTGCCAGGGCCTGGGACACGGGCTTTACCTGGCCTACCCAGGGGCCCTGCTGCCCAACACTGTGCCAGATCCCCCCAGTGGCTGATACCACACCTCCAGCAGCTGCTCCTTGGCCTACACTCGATGAGAGCATGCATCTTGGCCGGCGACCATGATGTACCCTGCAGTCCCACCAGGGGAGAAGGAGACCAATATTTACATTTTTAAAAATCATTGCAATAAAGAACACACTGCCATTAGCGCCCTTCAAAATAGTTCCCCCTCCACTCTGAACACATTTAATTCTGTTGTTGCCACTGTCTGAAACAATTCTGGAAGTCCTGTTTCATGGGTGTCTTCATGAAATGTACACATATGAACAAAAGTACAGTGATTTCCACTACCAAGAGCCACTCAACAGAAACTTGGGCTCATTAAAACATGGTGTGTCCTTACCTACTTTCTTTCCTGGATCTGACTCCATGAGACTTCTGGCTCTTTCCCAAAAATGAAAACAACTACACACACACACACACACACACACACACACACCACATTTTGAGTTGATTCAAGATGTCAAGGAAGTCAGGGCAGTGGAACTAAAGACACTCAGCTGGCCGCTGAGATAGCTCAGCAGTCTAAAGTGCCTGCTTAGGCAAGCTTAGGCAAAATGCAAGGTGAGCTGGCCACACACACACACACACACATACACACACACTAAATTAAATTAAATCAATATGATAAAATAAAAATAAAGACAACTATCAAAGAAGACTTTCAGGACTGCTTCAGGAAACACAAGAACAACAGGATAAGCTTGTTTAAAGTGAAGGGAAAGATTTTCAAGGAGACTAATGAAAACTTGCCTTTTACAGTAGTAAGGAAATATTCCCTGCAGTTTTTAATCATATCTCTTAGATAACTAGAAAAGTGAGCAAAGCAACATTATTATATATGAAAAGTAAGATCTGTTAACAGAAAAAACGTCCCTGGCAAAGCTTCTGGAATTTTCAATTGGGGTGATTGGTCTATTATAAAAAGTGTTAATAAAACCACCTGTAATATGCTAGGTTCTGCACCAGCCACTTTATAGGCCTGTTCTCATTAAATCCCCACAAAAGCACTGTGAAGCACCCAGCCCTAGGAAACAGATGAAGTAACCCAGATGATGTAAGTGCATGAATAATATTTTACAGAGAGGAAACACGAGGCGTTCAGGGGTTGAATCACTGGCTCAGAGTCACAGGAGTCAAAGTGAAAATGTGGAGCCCAGAGCCTGGGCACCTCGTGCCACATAACAATTGAGGTGATATGTATGAATTCACAACAGCCCCGCAGCAATTTCTTGATAAATTATAATTTCTATTTTTCTTTGCAATGAGAGAGTCAGGAAAAAAAAAAGCATAGTGGCAATCATCAGAACTGGAAAATTCAGAAAAGGCATGAGATTAACTAAGAGAGTGGCTCTGGTGAAGATGCTTCTATCAAATACTCAGAAGGACACAACTCAAAATAGTTGTCAGGGATTAGAGGGCTGCTGAACAATAGTTTCTCCTGAATGAATTAAAGTCACAACTAAAGTAACTGCCTTTCGTATTTACTCAATGGGAGTAAGTAGCTCCTACAATGGAAAATGTATACAGAAGTCATTTTATAACCGGAGTTGGAAAATATATGATTTGCTGTATGACGTTAACATATGAAAATAATGCAGACAAACTTCTAGTTAGAGTTTGCATCTAGAATTATGTCCTGAAGGCTCCTGCAGCTTTAATAAATCTTTCCTCCTCTAAACTTTTGCAGATACTTTTGTCATAATGATGGAGTGGTGGTGGATGGCTCTCATAATTCTCTATCGCAATGGCTACAGCTCATATTTTTTTTTCTTTTTGATGTATTTTAACATCTCTTTGTGAACAAGTTCAAGCAAAACTTCTTTTGGGCATGAGCATACACAAATACAACATTCGGGGCTGGCCAGATAGCTCAGAGAACTAACGCGCCTGCTTAGGAGGAAGATAGCGGCTGGGGTTCAATCCCCTGTGAGCTGGGCCGGCCCCACCCCCAGGGCACACTGAGACAGGATTGAGACTGGGCGAGGTGACAGGAGCCTATAATGGCAACACTTGAGAGGCTGAAAAGAGAAGGATCACTAGGAGTCCGGTCTACGTAGTGAGATCCTGCAGACCCTGTACTAAAATACATTAAAAAATAATCATAATTAAAAAATAACAGTCAGTGAATTAAGTAAGTGAAAGAATAACATGATAAGTTCTAGATAATCATCTCCCTAGTGTCTGCGCATCAATGTTAAGTGCTCGTTATAGCCTTGACACTGAGTTACAGTACAAAATGTTATTTAATCCAGAAGAATCTTACATGATTAAGAAACTTCAAATGTAATGACAACTCTATTTTTACCTTTTTCTGCACTCAGCACGAATTGTTTTTTTTCTGTTATTTATTTATTTGGTGCAGGGTCTTGCGATGCACTGGACCTCACACTGGTCCTCCTGCCCACCCTCCCCAGAGCTGATTACAGGCGTGATCACCACGCCCTGCGTGGGTGGCTGGCGCAGCCTGGGGACAGCATGGCATGCGGTACCAGGAGCTGAACCTGAGTCCTCGTGCTCACCAGGCAGGTGCTTAGACCACAGAGCTATCTCCCAGGTCCTTAGCATAAATTCTTAAAAGAAAAACTTTTCTTAAAAAATGTATAGGTACTCTTTTTCTTGTTAATTAATTATATGGGGCCTTAATTGGAAAAAGTAAAAATGAAGACATTTAAAAATCATCTACAATCTCACAGTTCATTCATAAGTGTGGGAGAAACCACTTGTTTAATTTCATAAAATACAGCTCCAAATCCAAATTGCTGGAAGCTGTGAAACTTGAGAACTAGGCAAGGCTGCCCTTTAGTGGTCAAAGTAAAGAATGGCAAGGGGACTCCCAAACCTATTGATTAAATAATGCAAATTAGTTTTCGAAATTAAATTGGAAAATGAAAACAAGCTCACAAGCCAAAGAATGTAAAAATTGGTGCTTATAATTTTGTTATTTATAACTTCTAATATTAATTTGTAGTAATTAAGGTAATTAACAACATCAGTTTAATAACTAAAACTGTCCGTCTGAGTTTGAATCTACACGGATCTCTGATTTCTTTAGAATTCCTTAGAATTGGTATTTGTCCTCATTTTATGCCATGCTTTATTTACACGAAGACACCACTCGCTGTGGCTGCTTGTGGCTTAGTTCTTTAAAAACAAAAAGACTTTTTCAATTGTTCCAATGTTGCCAGAAAAAAACCAAATAAACATTCTTTGAGATCCTTTCTGTCCTTCTGTTTTCCTGTCACTCTGTCTCTGTCTCTGTCTCTCTCTGTGCCTGTTTCTCTCTGTGTCTGTCTCTGTCTCTCTGTCTCTCTCCCTCTCTCTGTGCATATGTCTGTCTCTGTCTCTCTCTCTCTCTCTGTCTCTCTGCATCTGTCTCTCTCACATTTTTGCTCATGCAATTCTGAATAACGGACAAATCAGTCAGCTGTGTTCCTGCCTTCACACCTGCCATCCTGACCCACGCTATCCCTACTATGCCTTCATCCACTAAGCTTCGGTTAGGAAGAGCCATTCCTGTGTATTAAAAAAACCTAGAAATAATTACTAGCTGTTAGGACTACCTCGTCAAAGATGGGTCCAACATTTCTGATAGTTTTATATAAATTTTCTGTGGCGCATTCAGTAGGGAAGCCTGCCTTTGAAATTGGCCTTCAAGATCAAGGAAGATGCTACAGGAAACTTTATTGGCCTTTCGTAGCTTCAAAAGACACTATTAAGTTTCATAATCAACTTTAAAACAAACACTTATCTCCTTTTTTCCTTTGGAGAACGTAACCCACCCACGTGTGTGCAGCTGGTTTTCTGTTCAGGGTTCCGGCATCTCTAGCCAATGGACAGGCTTACCAGCACAGGTGGGTCACGGCCTGCTGCAAAGAGCTCAGGCCTCGCGAGGCCCGAAAGGAGGCCTGCGGCCCAGAGGCGACCGTGTGGACCTTTGCCGGTGTCAGCTGCAAAGGCAGGCGTGAAGGGCATGACTACCGCTAGCACTGCTCTTTAGGGTCACGCTTCTTCTTTCTCCATCACTTCTCCATTTATCTGTTTTCTCCCTTGCTTGCCCTGCTTCCATCCGTTCTCCTTCTTTCTCCCTTTCATTTTCCTTTCCATTGTTATTTACATCAAATAGGCCAGCGTATCTTATTATTTTAAAAAACACATATGGGCCATAAATATGAATTTTTAGCTTAATTAAGGGGATTTATGTCTCCAAATGTTACACAGACTTTACTGAAGCTAATAAATCACTACTTCATAAAGTATGCGTATCACACTTCCAGACGGCTTCTGTGGAATCGCTGAATTCACAGTGCCACAGAGTTAAGCAAACTCAGGTCTTTTTTCCAAAAAGCATCTCTGGTTAGCTCACTCTTCCTTTATATGAGGGAAAGCCAAGTGCCACTGACTTTCTTCGCCCAAAGACCTCATGATTTGGGAGACAATTACGTTGCTAAAGCCCTTGGTACCAACTTTAAGTGGTGGGCCTGTCTGTATTAGGCATCTCAGAATAGGGTCAGTCATATGAAGGAAAACACCACGTGGTATAGTGGCAGAGTATGACATTTGGAGTTCTCCGGGCTGTTTTGTTTTGTTTTAGTAAGGGCCTACAGGGTCTCACTATGCAGATCTGACTCGTAGTGATCCGCCTGTGTTCATCCTCCCAAAGAGCTGGGATTACAGACCTGCGCTACCACGCCCAGTCTCAAATGCTGTCTCAGTGCGCCCCAGGAGCGGGGCCGGCACAGCACACTGGGGATCAAATCCAGGCCGCTGCATCTGCCTAGGCAGGCACTTTAGTCTGCTGAGCTATTTGGCCGGCCCTGGAGTTCTCTGTTGATTCTCTGATTTTTTGAAATATTGTAGTGTTGGTTCAGAAGCCAAACTGGCAGGGTTCCTGTAGGTTTCCAGTAATAATCAGACCAGGTAAATAAAAAAGAACTAAAGTCACAGTGAACAAACACAGAGGCCAAGTTGTAGACGTCCACAGCTCTTCCTGTGCGTTTGTCTCATGCAGAAGGAAAAGCCTCCATTCAAATGAAGTGAATCTTACTCAACTTGACTCAAAGCTGCTTTGCATTTTGCAGTTAAAAGTTCGCTCTAGTTATTACAAAGAACTAGAGGATCAAAAAGCATGACAATGTTACAATGTGTCCACACAAATCCAGATTTTACATGGTTCTAGAAATCATAAATATCTTAGAGTTAACCCAAGATTTGCACCTTTATTAATAACTAATTCCAAAATGAAAGCTTTTCTTAACTGAGGTGTGTTCCAAATGGATCTCTGACTTCTCAATTGCTGCTTCTAGAGAAGAGGCAAGGAGAGCCAGGGACACGCCCCTTCTGAAGGTGCCGCAAGTGAGCCGACTGTCACTATGCCACCAGCGATGCTTCCGCCAAGTCTGTCCTCCTGCAGTGTTTCTAGTCCTTTCTGCTATTTTATTCCTTTCTGCCTAATTATGGCCCTTACAGTACGTATGCGCTAATGATTCAAATAGTGCCATTTCATCTTTTACAAATCACACGGGCTAATTCTTCTTCCAAAGTACATATTTGATTGCTTATCCTCAAAAAGTAAAATAAATGCTTTTTCACACATATTTGTTTATACTTAATGGTATAAAATAAATAATCTATGTTATTATTATCATCAAGGATAACTACTATGCTTTTATCTTACATTAAAAATGAAAGTACTAGATGCTCTAGTACCTATACAATACATATGTAGTACAGTATGCATAAATATATATAAAATATTAATATTGGGGGAATGAACCCAGTGAATATTTATAAATGTAGCTGAAACCCAATGGATATTTATCAATTAATGTTTTTACCAAAATCTTTGGGGCCAGCCCTTTTCAAGGAGGACAGAATTATCATGAAAGTGTTTGCTTGTTTTCTCCTTGGTTTTCAGTTTCAAGAAAATGGAAAAGCATGTGAAATATGTCTCTGGTAGAATTTCAGCGCAGGCACTAATAAGGTGGAGCTCAGCACACATACCATATAATTCCTCTGGTAGTGAATATTCTCCTTAGTGAAGTCAATCACGTAGCCGTTGAAAGACCAAACGAACGTGAGGTCCAAGGCGGGATCGAAGGACGCAGCGCACTGCATGGTGGCGTTCTCTCCAACTGTGATATCAGCGTTGATCGGGGCCAAGATGATTCGCGTGGGATCTACATGGGTTTACACAAAAGAGGAAAGCACAATTCAACTGTGTCCTCCTATTCTACAGAGTGCATTTTCTCCTCAGAAAATAAAATAAGTGCTTTAGCATACATATTGAATGGTTTATTCTTAAGGAATGAAATCAGTGATTTAAAGAAATTATTATAATCCAGGATAAGTTAAATTACAATTCATTACACAGATCATGTATCACACAGATCAATTATAATTCATCATATTATGCAGTGTACAGTAAAGGCTGATTATCAACATATTTTGATTTTTCTATGCAAAGAGATAATGATGTTTTCACGTCCAAGGTTCAGGAAGCACTTTAATAGGAAGGAGAAACACTTCCATACAGGGATTCTTTATAGAAGATGAGCTCCACCCCACAGGAGAAATTAAGCATTCTCAGACTTTAAAATAATTAATAAAATAGCAATGAGCTCTTACTTGTGATAACAAGTGTCCCCGTGCTATTAGCCTTCCCTCTATTGTTTTCAGCGAAGCAAGTGTAAACGCCTCCGTCATTCCTCGTGATGTTATTGATTTCCAAGCTACCATCCTCCCAAATGAGTATTCTATCAAAATGAAAACATACGCCATTCAAATAATGAATGGAATTTTATTGTACTCTTATTACAATCTATTAGGTTTAATGCAAGTCACTTGATAGGAAGACTTTTCTTTAGCGGAAATATTCTCGCCTTTGTTCTTCATATTGTTTCTCAGCATTGACAGCGTGTCATGTCGGAAAGTCATGGTCACTGTCTTCCTGAGGCGGCTCGGGGACCCTTCATCCTGGTTTGCCTTCTCCGCTGTCTCTGTCTCATGTCAGCCAGACACGGGACAAGGCAAGCCAGGATAAGTTACATCACACTGCTTCTCAGATGCCACTCACCAGCTCGAAATCCTCCAGTGTCTTTTTCGTATAGTAAAATCTATAATCCTTTTTTTTTTTTTCCAGAACCAGGGATTCAACTCAGACCCTAGCGCATGCCAGGGAAGCGCTTATTCTACTGAGCCATCTCCCCGGCCCCTAAATCTATAATCCCATTGCCCTGTGAGACATCCAGGTAATCTCACACCTCATTCCTGCAATCTTTTAGGTTTTAGATCTTCAATAAAGCTTTTTTAAAATGACTATGATTGGCCTTATGTGTGCTGGTGAGTGTGTGTGTGTGTGTCTGCACACACACACACCACACACAGAGTTCTGTTGTCTTAGTACTATACATTGCAGTCCTCTTCCTAGATTTTCCCACACTGCATGCATCACCCGCTACCTTTCAGCTTAGTTTATCAGTGATGTCCTTTCATCTGACTGTAACATCTTGATGTCAGAAATCTGTACCTGTTTTACTGCTGGTAGTGTCCCTAGCACATAACATAAAACTCTGTTCTTGGTGAATACACTTTCGTTGAGATGCACCACACAGCCCTTGAGTGAACAAAGAAAGCTGACATCCAAAGCAGGATCAAAGGCACTGGCACAATGCAGTTCCCTTTTCCCAAAGGTTACAGCAGCTACTCATTTATTCATTTAAGAAGACTGTTTTAGGCTCTCACTCCACAGTGACGTACTGGTCACTGAAGAGGCGCTCCAAAAGACTTTTTAGAAAATAAATGAATTACACAGCGTTTAAGGAAGCGAGGGGAAAGGGAGTTTCCGATGTCATAGGACAGGCTGGTACAAGCCTGGAAGTGTTTAACGCTTCCAGAAATGCAACCTTAGGACTTCAACTCATCCGCCAAAGCTAGGACACACTGACACTGCTACAAAGAAACATCATAGCTTTTATTGTTTTATTATCATTCAAATGACAAAACTAAACAAAAAAGGGATACAGATGAATGCCCATTTTGTATCTGTGTATTCAAAATGGTTAGGATAGATATATAGTTACATCATAACTTTTAGATAAAGATAATCTAAAGTCTGCACTTGTAACAGCTACTGTAAGAGATTAATGTTTAGGCAATTTGAGCAGAACCTAAATCTTTTCTTTTTTCACTCCTCCAACCAGTGTGTTCCCTCAGGATTGCCTGTCACTGGATTTTTACTTTCATTAAATGTGTTATTTTTAAAACTTTACATTATGTTTGAAGCTATACATAAAACATATAAATTTATGCTCCATTTTAAAAGCAGAGTGCGATAAAAGAAAAATAGCATTTATCTACATTACTAATAAAATCTCCAAAAATTCTACTAATAATATATTCCAGAACTTCATTTCTTAAGCCATCCTTTTCCAACTTAATTCATTTCAGAATAGCTTTTGCTCCTGAAGGAAATATAACATCAAAATAATATAATAAGTAATTCAGTTATTAGAAACCAGCTCTGAGGACATAGCTCCAGCTACAAGGGAGCGTAGTTAATTTCCTGCCCCAGACCGCAAGTTCAGAAATCCGCTCCTGTGTCTATCCCAGGCCTCACTTACACAAGCTGATGTCACTCGAGGACCAAGCAGATACTTTTCTAAAAGGCCTTACGCTCCCTCAGCACTCCCTGCTGGGCATTTCTGGCTGAAGTACTTTGCAGTGACCTTACTGTATTCCCTTAGGACCTCACCACACCCGAGTCCTTCAAACTCAGTCTTCATCCTCCTTCCCTCTCTCCTTCTGGGGTCAAACCTGCCTCTCAGTTGGTGGCGCTCCGAGCTTGCATGCACTTTGTAGTTCCCTTCCAGAAATTTCCAGCACTAAGTCCCTTACATGGCTCTTACTACCCTAGCATTTCTTTCTTGGAAAAAAATATAATAATACAGCAACAATATTAGTACACTATACTTTTTCATTGAACCTTCATATATGAGAACTCGCCAAATTTCACTTCCTCCCATTGGATTACCTTGCAAGCAAAGTGATGAAATCTATGGTCAAGCTATAGTGGAAAACAACAATTTGTTCTAAAATCCATACTAATAATGTTAGTCTACATATGCTACTTCACAGTTGATCTTTCACACCTAGCAGTTTATCAAATGTTAGACCACGTATACGACACGTATACAGTCTGGCCCCGCGAGACTGTAATTGAGGTGAAAGGCTCTACGGTCTAAGGATGACTCAGCCATTGCAATGGGAAGAGCAGTACATTACGCAATGCTTGTGGAGATGCCGCTGGAAACAAATCTCTGCACTGGCCGTTGTATAAAAGGGAAGCACATGCAGTTCTGTATAATGCATAATACTTGATAATGATCATGTTAGTGGCTAATGTACCCTACACTTTTTATCAATATATTAGAGCACATTCCTTGCATTCATTGTACATCAGGGTTTACTGTAACATGCTATGCTATTTTATGTGGTGTGGGCAGCAGCTTCATGCAGCTTGTGTTTACCATAGCTCATGACTGTGTCATTATCTACTGTGTCTTATTTAAGCTTGTGCTGTTTGGTCATCATTGCCATAGGAATGCCAGTCTCACGAGAGCATGTAACTGAATGATACGGGTATATCAGAGGCAGTCAGACGTACTGCTCTTCCCACTGCAATGGCTAAGTCATCCTTCGACCATAGAGCATTTCGGCTCGATTACAGTCGCGCGGGGCCATTGTTGTATACGCGGTCTAACATTAGCTAACCTGTTAGACGGGAAAGATCGGCTGTGAAGTAGCATATGTAAACTAACACTATTAGTATGGGTTCTAGAACAAATTGATGTTTGCCACATAGCTTGACTGGTTTTCATCACTTTGCTTGCACAGTAATTCAGTGGGAGGATGGATGGATGTGGGGAGAGAAAATGAGGGGTGGGGAGAGGGGAGAGAGATAAGTGGAGGTGGAGAGGAGACAGAGACAGACAGACAGAGACAGATAGACAGACAGACAGAGACAGACAGACAGACAGACAGACAGACAGACAGACAGAGACATACAGAATATATCACATATCCTGAGCGTGCAGAAGGTTACTTCAACTAGGGTTGGGTGAGCACACCTTGAGTTTACACAATGACAAAATCATCTAACAACGCCTGCCTCAGAATGGATCTGCATTGTTAGGGGAGCCAGGACTATACATTCCCTGGGGTCATCCCATCAATTCTCAGATAGCTTTCCTCTGACAGTTAAAATTATTATTTTTTTGGAAAGAACACTCAGCAAAGTTGATATTTTTTACATACCAATATTCTTTATTCTTAGATCAATGTGGACTAAATGTAGGTTTTATGTACATTTTTAGATAATATGTCAGGGATCAGACAATATCATGAGGGTAGTCTGGTATTTATTTATTTATTTATTTATTTATTTATTTATT
>NW_004524676.1:485495-488967 GCF_000260255.1 Octodon degus | reverse complement strand
CTGCTTAAAGACTGCTATTCAGTTACTTTTAAAAATCTTTTTCGATGTGTATTTTATGTACTTTGTATAAATATACAATCTACCTAATATTATATGCATACTATTTTACAACAATTACAAGTTTGTATACTATGAAGTGGTGCCCACATTTAAAATTGATGAATTAAAGTAATTACCAGAAGTCAAATTTATAGGCTCATCGAACAGCTAATCCCATTGGATTTGAACACCATGAAAATTAGAGTTAGCAAAGTTATAAGATTTGAAGAGCTAGATCTTTCTGGTTTTGAACACATAATGATATTTTAAAAAGACAAGTCCATGAAACAAGGCTATGGGAAACTCTTGGTTTGAGAGATCCATGCAATTGGTCTTTGTCAAGATAGGAGCACAAGCCTATCATCGAGGAGGCAGAGCGGACGCTGGGAACGCCGTGCTGGCTAGGGCTGCAGAGGAGCACCAGAAACGGACAAATGGAGCAAAGTGACTCTTACTTTAATAGCATTTCTTCTACTATGATTTAGTGAGTCTTTAAAACTTTTAGGTTGAAAGTACTAAGTGCGAGAGCCAACACGTTCAGGCGGCCCTGCTGTTCCTGCCCTGCTCCTCCCCCAACACAGAGTCCTTCGTGCAGCCATGGTAGTGTGAGAACTGTGCCGCCACGTCGCCACACCGCACCACCGTGACACAGCCACGCTCCATAGTGAACGTCACCAATGCATTTGTTTCAGGAGGAATTTCAGTTTTTCCCAACTTCGTAAACATTATCTTACTTTCTTGGATTGTTAGTTTCTTAGAAGATTTATTTAGTACACTTTTGGCAGAATAGTCTTTCAAAAGGTAAAAATTCCTTCTCTTCATCTTTCTTTAAGCCTTCCTGGAGATTTTCATTACTCTTACATGAAGCTCAAGCCCCACAGTGTGAAAAGCTTTAGGCTTTGTAATTTGGCTCCCCGTGTCTCTTTTTTTTTTTTTTTTTTTTTTTTTTTTTTTTTAAGGGAAGGGTCTACAGGGTGTTCAGGGTCTCACTACTAGATCAGACTCATAGTGATCCACTTGTTTACAGCCTCCCAAGAGCTGAGATTACAGGCATGTGCCACCACGTGCAGTCTCAATTGCTGTCTCAGTGTGTCGTGGGGATTGAACCCCTGGCCTCTGCGCCTGCTTGCAGGTGCTTTAATCCTCTGAGCTACTTGGCCAGCCCTTCCCCATGTCTTAAACTCTTAAATCTCCTCCATTTGCCTATAAGGACAAATCATACTGATTTTAGTGTGTGGAGTTGCATGCATCTCCTAGTCTTAGGGTCTTTGAGCTTGCAACCTTCCCCTCCCTGCATACACCCCACCCACAGCCCTTTCCTCCGAAACTGTCTTGGCTCTCTCTCTCTTCCTCATTATTTAGAATGTAATATAAATATAATTTCTTCTGGGAAACCCTCCAGTCTGGATTTGACGTAAGTAATCAATGACAATCATGTATTGCTTTTTGCCTTACCAAGGCCACCAAAACACTGGCAGCTGATCCATTTTTCAAAAGATAAGGAGGACATCTTTTTCACTGAAGCTGAGAAGACATGACTTTTTACTTTGAAATCACCATTTTGCTTTCCTGCTAAAATATGAAATAGGCTGACTGGAACTTTTTCAATCTTTGTGAATATGCTTGCAACTCATAATGACTCTTTCCTCACACATCTCGTGGCTTTCCATCCTTTCCTTCCCTCTCCCTCCCACCTCCTCCCATCTTGTGATCCCTTTCTCATTTCCAAAAGATCTGGCTCCTTTATCTAGCTTTTATCTTTCTCTTTATTTATATTATGGGTTTCTCATACAAGAGAAGCCATGCAGTATTTAAATTTGTGTATCCAATTTATTTCACTTAAAATTATGGCCCCAAAGTGTGTCTACTTTCTTACAGATGACTCACATTCATCCTAATTTGTGGCCCAATATTTTTCCAAGGTGCATGAATGTCACCTTCTTTACCCTTTCCTCTGTGGAGGAATGTATCAGCTACTTTATTGAGCTATTATGAACTGTGCTGTTAGGTGGGTATGAATCACTGTGATATAATGTCTTTAATTCTTTTGGGAGGATACCTAGAAGGGGGATACTTTGGTCAAACATAATCTCTAGTTTTAGTCTTTTGAGGCATCGCCATGTGGACTTCCATAATGGTATAAGTTTATATTCCCACCAACAATGTACAGGGGCTTCTCCACCCCACCCCCAGACTTGCTAGCATTTGCTATTTGTTGGCTATTTATATGTCTTCTGAGTGGTGTTTATTGTTTCAGTTGCCCAGTTTTTAATTGGGCCTCTACTTTGGGTAGTCTAATGTTTTTTTAGTTCTTTATGCATTTAATGTATTAGACCTATGTCCAAGGAATAGCTGGCAGTATTTTTCCCCATCATTTAGGCTAACTCTTCAGCCTATTGATTGTTTTGTGCACTAAGCTAAACTCACAATGATTAAAGATCTACAGGTTAAAATAGAAACACAATCTGCTGGAAGATAAAATAGATTAAAAACTCTTGAAGACAGATTTAGGCAAAGACTTTCTGAAGGGAATAAGGCATAAGAAATATCAACAATCAACCAGTGAACCCATATCAAATTAAAATTATGCATAAATGGAGAAAATTAAATAAAAATGAATGAAAATTACTGCTAAAGAAATAAGTTGCAGAAATCCCATTTTATTTCCCTTTGTATAATCAGTTGTAGTGATATTGGGCAAATAACAAACAAATGAAAAAAATTTCTGAGCTTCAGTTTTATAAATCCCTTATAAATTATAGAATCCTGAAAGTGAAACCCTAATTATAATAGATGCTGGTATGGACAAACAAGTATTTCTGTTTGTCTTAAAACTACAGTATCTTCTCCAGAGAAAACATGGATGAAACAACACACATTAATGATACAAAAGCAAGTCTTCTAAACAATAGGTTTTCCGGGGTTCTTGCCCTGCAATCCCAATTACATTTCCAGTTTCCACACTGACCTGCTGCTGTTCACGAGCCATTCTGTTCCTTTGCTCCATGAAAACTTTGGTTTCGGAGCAGCTTTTGGTTTGCACTCGATTATCACCCTGCCCCCTTTGGCAGCCAGGATCTTTTTCTTCATAGGATTCATTTCAAAAGTTGGGGCCAGAGCTAAAAGGAAATCCAATGATTGATGTTCTTTTAGTAAAAAAACCAAATATTTTCTCTGTATTTCTTTATTCCATGCCTATTTGTAGTTCATGGAAAAATTACCTACCTTGGTGTGCATGACCAGTTATGAAACATAGATATTTCATACCTAATAGGTTTCTTCATTAATGACTTAAGTATTATAAAATTCACTCAAATCAAATGAAAAATTTTGATGACTATAACTTTTAGTTAAAAGCAAGTGCTGGGGGCTGGTGAGATGGCTCAGTGGTCTGGAGCACCTACTTAGAACAAGCTTAGCAAAGCACAGGGAC
>NW_004524676.1:484492-485210 GCF_000260255.1 Octodon degus | reverse complement strand
CATCCCAGTCATCTTGTTTCTGAGGCACGTTCTTTCTATCAAACAATGCTGCCCCTCAGTTAGACATTTACTGAGCACCAGTTGTGTGCAGGCATGATTCACACTGTCAATTAGAAACAATAGCCTTTGTCTTCAGAACCTATGTACAAACAGCTGTGAGAACCAAGGAGCAGATGAGGCAGCTGTCGTTAGCCCTGATCTCAAAGTATACAATCGTAATTATGAGATCAGGACATCTGTCCTACCAGCCTCTCCACTGACAACAGCCTCACTGTGTTCAGGGCCCCCACTTTGAGTGAGCTGCTCCTGCTTGTCCATTCCAACCAGTAGGAGGACCTTGTCCACCCACTGAACACACTCCGTGAGCCTTGGAGCCTTGTCTAGGCCACGCATATCTCTGTCTGGGATCTTCACTGTCTACTGTGGTGATTCTTAAGCTTTCCCTGTATTTCACAGTCCTATGAGCATCTTGCAACAGTGGTCCACTCAGTGAGTCTGGGATGGGCCTCAGAGTCTGCATTTCAGTGAGTGCTGAAGCACACGTGGTGGTGCTCGGAGGAGGATGCATTTTTACAGCAAGGATATAGTCTATTTCAGCTTCTCTTTAATCTGAACACTGATAATTTGGAATAAATGAATAAGTAACCAACCAACTTGGGTTGCACTTCTAACAGTGCCAGGTACTTTGTATAGGACTCATAAACATTTAGGTGACATT
>NW_004524676.1:475677-484157 GCF_000260255.1 Octodon degus | reverse complement strand
AGTGAGTGAAGCTTTCTTTATATTCAATGCAACTAAAGTAAAATATATCATTAAGGAATTTAGACTAGAAAAGAAAAACAGAGTATGTTCTTAAACATTACCGTGATAGGGAAAGATTAGTTCTTATCATTCTTATTTTCTTTTAGTGTCACGTAATGATACCATGTAATGAGTTGCTTTTTGGTACAGCAAGGACAAAATTGGTCTCACGGTATCACTGCTTTATATTTTCAGTGATCAGTTCTAGAAAATGACTCCCTGCATTATTACTTGCCATCTGGTTAAACCTGTGACATCTCCTTCAAATAATATGAAGGTGTGGTACAGCAAGACTTCAGTGAAAGGAGTTGCAATGAGAAAAAGGAGAATGTGAAAAATTGCGAAGCCCAGGTCCAGGTGGACAGGAGGTGCCAGATGCACGGAAGCCATGTGGCAGCCTCTGCTGTTCTTCAGAACGAGACTCTCTGGGGAGAAGACGTGGGTGTGATGGGGTATAACAAACTTAGCCTCAGACACGGCAAGCGGGGGTTGTCTCTGGAGGTGCCTAGATGAACATTTCTACTAGGAAGCATGTTTATTCAGTCTGAAGCTGAGGATCAGTTGCTAGGACAGAAATTATAGGTCTACTGATAATCAAAGGGAGAAGAAATTAAATACGAATTTAAGCAATGATAACAATCCAGGACTAGTAAGATAGAATACATGAAGTGATAAGGGTGAAAAATGGAATGGAATCAGAGAGCTGGAACTTGTGAGAGCGAGAGATTTCTAGGCAGGCAGAGGAGAAGGAAGGAAAGGCCCACAGAGGAGATGGAGAAGTGGTGTGGGGGGTAGAAAAATAAGAGAGAGAAAGAACAGGAAAGATAAGACGACAGAAAGCTGCTTAAATGGAAAGAAGACAATGTGTGAGCTCTGAGTCAGCAGAGAAGAGAAACACACACACACACACACACACACACACACACACACACTGAATGATATTGACATCACATATGAGGAAAACTAAGAAGAAAACCTGGTGGCATAGGTTGTCATCCTACTACGCGGTAGGCAGAAGCAGGAGGGTGGTGAGTTGGAACTCATCCTGAGCAACATATCAACCCAGCCAGATCCTGCCTCAAATAAAAACAAGGAAGGGCCTGGGGTGTGGCTCAGTGCAGAACCTCTAAATTCAATCCATAATGCTAGGGGGAAAATAGAAAGGGAAGAACAAAAATAAGTCAGAGAGACAGAGCAAAAGGAGGAGAGACGCTTTCTCTGTTGGATGAGAATATGGAATGGTAGTAAAAAGATAGCTTTAGATGAGAGGGATGAAATATTTTATATCAAGAGCTTTCAGCTTTTTGTAGGGTAACAAGATACCCTGAAAGCAGAAGTCAGGGTGGGTAAGGGACGTGAAGACTGCTATGTATTCTAAATAGCATCTGTCGGTGTGAGACACGGGAACTTGGCCAAAGTGACACCTGCAGTGTATAGCATCAGTCCCAGACAGTTTTGTGATTCTGCAGGTGGTATTTAGCTGCTCTGACACAGGAGGGGACAAGACATGGCACGTGAAAATTTTGTTTTGTGATTTCAGAAATATTTTTTAAAAATTGTATGCCATGTTCCTTCAAAAGGGCTATAGAGTTCAGCTTTGTTGTTAAAAAATAAAATGATGAAATTCAATGAAAGAAGGATTCACACATTCTTGGAATTTTAAACTACCATAAAAGAGTTACTTTTTCTCTACTGAAGAGTTCTTCAATGAAAGGAAACACCATTCCATTCCAAGCCATATGTCAAAGGTTTTTAATTTCAGCGATTAACATAATGTGAAATCAAATGCCACTTCTGAACGCCGTTATCTTTTTATATATAGTTTTCTTGATCACTGTTTAACAAGTTAGAAATCATACTGACCCAAGATCTTCAACTCAGCATTTGCATAAATGGCCCCGTAGGTGTTCTCCGCTATACACTGATACATCCCGGCATTTTCAAAGGTCACGTCATACAGTCTCAGTTCCCCTTTGTGGTACTGAAAGCAATGAAAGTAAAAACACATGAGTTGGATAAATCTCAACAGAAAGACTTCCACGTAGGTGTGGGCATGATGGTCATTTGATTGAAGTCGGTTAGGCTCGCTGGCCCCCGCCATCACCTCACAGGCACAGAGCAGATTCCCATGGCACGAGGACAACAGCCACTTACCACGGCCCGTGGCTCTTCTCCTATGATCTTACAGAGCTGAGAGTCCACCTTTTCCCCACTCGGACCAGCTGAGAGATTACAGTGGGGAGGTAAACAAGGGTCCCACTGCTGCTGTTTGTACCCAGGGCTAAAGGTAGGACTTAGAACGTCTCTCTTACCTCTGTTTCTGTGGGGGGGGGGGTAGGGAAACAGAGGCAAGAAAAAGGGGATAATTTCAGGTCATGGAGATGGATAAGTAGGAAGAGGAGGCAACATGGAACAAAGGAAAAACAAGAGAGAGAGAAGGAAAGATAAGACTGCAGAAAGCTGTTTAAACAGAAAGAAGATGCTTAATGTTCAGTTTCTTGCTTAGCTTTTTAGTGGTGATGCTAGTTTCAGGGCCCAGCTGCGTGTACTTTCCTGCTGTCTTTATCCCAGGGCCACCCTGAAATGGTACCTGAACATGGACTTGGAGGACAGAGTGAGTGCAGGAATGTACGTACCGCATAGCCATTCTTTAGCCATCGAATCGTAGGGATGGGTTTCCCTGTGGCCACACAAGGCCAGTAGAGGTCACTGCCTATGTCCACCTCTGTGTCATTGATGTGTTCTACCCACTCAGGAAATGCTAAAAAGTGAAGAACACCAGAAATGTCAAATACTAGTCTTAATACCCAGCATGGTTGAGTATAAATACGGCACTTCAACTTTACGATAGGGAGTACAGCAGACATCATTACACTGAATGTGTCCTGAAGCCAAGTTCACGGCCAATAGCGTGGCATTCACAGAGGTCAGCGCCCTGTGGAAATCACACACTGCCTCCAAGTGAGGAAGTGGTAATTTAGTCATTGCTTTCTTACTTGGAATCTATGTTTTGTTGGAACACTAACTCATGCTAGCTTGGTCTTTTTCTTCAGCAGAAACCTTGAAATCTGTCAAAATGATAATTAGGGTTTAGAGAATTACATCTCAACTATGATACCATCTTTTTACATTTGGCATAAGGATTTAGGATTTTTTTTTTCCTGCTTTCACAGGTAAATACTTTCTTGGGTTGATGGAGTTTTTATCTATTAAATAGTTTCTTATCTTTGGGGCCTGGAAATGTGGCTTAGTCACTTAACTACACTCTGCATACTAGAAATCATACACAGACCTGTAGTTGGCTGAAACACATCTCATCTATTATTTGATAAGATCTATTTAATAGCTAAAGAAAATGCTAGGGACATGAGAAAATGCTAAAAGTTTCCCCGAGGAACAAAGTATTTCTAGCGCAAAACAACATAAACAGAGAGTCCTTTTGAATATTTCAGTAGCCTAATAGTCCAAATAGATGTAGGTAAACAGACTCGAGCAAAGGAGGAGAATCCCTTTTTGGAGGGCAGCACTTTATTTCATTTTCTTTGAAACTGCAAATTTCTATTATATTTAATTTAGTACAAAAGTAATAAACTTATCTTGAGTCACATATTTTACATGTATATAAATTATGAATCAAAATATTTTATTACCCTATCAAATGATATCAGCATTATTCATATGTTTATGCATGTCTGTATCTCTATATATTTTATAGTGTATGTGTTTATTTATAATCTGCTTTAGTATGTCTTTTGCTAATCAATAATATTTGTCCCTAACAAATGGAGAAAATATTTATTAATTGAATATTGGAAGATATGTTTGTACTGATTGAAACAAGTTTTGTTTTGTTTTGTTTTTTTGCTCTGAATGCCTTCAGGGCAGGTTTGGCTGGCTGGAGCTGTGGGGATTGAACCACAGCAACCTGAGCCTGCCTGCTTTGGTGAAGCAGCCACTTAAAGAACTGAGCTACAGGGCAGGCCCCCAAGCTTTATTCTATATAAAAAAATGTATCAATATTTCAAACAGGAAACACTGTTCCTGACTTGGTCCCCCATAGGCAACGCATAGATGTCGCCTTACAGAATACAATGAGAAAAGCAAACAACTGAGTCGCCTTGATACATTCTCTGTGGGGTTTAATCATGGAATCTTCTGATGGTTTGATAAGATCTAAAGAAAAAACATAGTTCTCACTAGTAAAAGAGAAACAGTTTTTCTTCTAAGTTACCTACTGCAAATACATCTTCTTTCACCTTGGTCCTTCTAAGGCATCAGTTACAGAGTATGATAAATAAAAAAGTACAGTGATTTTTTTTTTAAAGATCTTTACTAAAAAAAGAAAAAAAAAGTATCTTTACTGTAAAAGGCACACTGGCATTAATCCCCCTCGAATCTTTTCCCTCGCTTTGAATATGCTGTTGTGGATGCCCTGATGTCCTGAATTAACTTAATACACTTACTTTTCTAGTCATCTTTGGATTAAGAATGCACAGGAGCACGGTCGGGTCAGTGAGCAGGTGGACGAGGACACCCAGCGCCGTGTCCCTTCCTGAGCCCGCTTCCTGCGGCTGGTGCTCAGCAGCACCATTCACCGTTCTGGCCACAGTTCTTACTCATACTGATGAAAGAGGATTTCAAATTGCTCCAGAAATTGGCAAGAATTTCTTGGCAATGCGCTAAGCAGGCTCCGAGCTAGCTAGGGGAGTATTTTCAGGGGACTGAACAGTGCTGTGTCTTTTACTTTAATACATATTTTTAAAATTTAAGCATTCGCTTTATATTTGGGTCACAGCTTGTATTAGAAAGTAGAGAATTCTAGTGAGCTAGGAAACTGGAGCAAAAGGAGAAAGATTGATTTATTTATTATTATTTATTTATTTTTGCAGAACTGGGGATTGAACTCAGACCCTTGTACTTGCCAGGCAAGTGCTCATTCTACTGAACCATCTCCCCGGCCCCAAAGGGGAAAGATTTGTACAATGTGAAGAGAAATTAGATACAAAAGTCACATTGCTTGCTATACGGATCTTGCTTTATCTTGGTCTTAACTATCTAGCAGAAAAGTATAAGCATGAGGTATAAAAAGTAAAGCCCTATTAATATGCTGAGCTATAAAACACTCAAGTCAACAACTTCTGACATTGCCAGTCCTACAGATAAACCACTACTATTATGGATTACTGGACTATATTGGATTATTTTGCTGAATTAACACACGTACAATATTTAAATTATAATGGAATACCCATCTTGGACAAAACTAAACAAAAAGGGGAGATATAAATGAAGGACCACTTTGTAGTGAAATATATATAAACACACACACACACACACACACACACACACACGTTAGGATAGCTATACAGCAACTTTCTCTTAGTTCAATGAGAAGAAAGATTTGTACTAACAGTGTTAGGACAGGATATCATGTCTGCATCTTGTACTATGAATGACTACTATGAAGACAACAATATGCAATGTATTAATTATTGTAACTGTCCTACTAACCTGTTTTGAAACTGTCTCATTGCTATTTCTTTCTCAATAAAATTAATTTTAAAAAAGAATCTGGAGTGCAGTTTTCTTAATGTACTAAATAAACTCAGGTCCATCAGCATCAGAAACCTGATAGAATGTGTTGCTTTATTTTAAAAAAAAAAGGGGGGGCTCTCACTGGAGTTTCCTCCTAGAAGGAGGCCAACCACATATATTTGATAGGTGTCAGGTTAATACCATCAGGCCAGCGGACATACAAGGCTGGAGTTCAAGGGAGCTGTCTAGGTTGGAACTCTCAGAGTTTAGATCGCATGTAAAACCATGGTCATGCCTGAGATCACAATACAGGTGACTGAAATCGGCAAGAAGTTCCAATGCACAGCTTTACCACCCCATCATGAGGAAGGCATGGAAAAGGCAGGCATGTCCAAGGAGAACTGGAGTGACGTAAAGGAAATTAATGGTGTGTGGGTTCCAGATGCACATCCTGAAGGTGAATGTGAAGAAGGAGCATCAACTATGGCCAATTGTGGCATCAAATCAGAGATGATACCACTGACAATGGTCATCAGCTTTACCAACTTTAATGTCAAAGTTTTCAGTGCAGAGGTATAGAAGAAAATCAAATTGGCATTGTTTCAGAGAGAAGAAAACTGGAGATGGAGACATTTTTAGAGTATGGACAAATCCTTCAAGAGTTTTTACTGTAAGGGCTGGGGAGATAGCTCAGTAGAATAAGCACTTGCTTGGCAAGCACAAGGTCCTGAGTTCAATCCCCAGTACAGAAAAAAAAAAAAGATTTTTTTTTTTTTTTACTGTGTTTAAGACAGACTAGAAGAAGAGCAGTAGGGCATTTATTTGCTAGAGTTATTGAAAATAAGTGAGTTTCTTGAAGCTTCTGCTATATATAACATTGTGAAACATTAAAGAAATGACATCAGCCAGAAGTTACTTTGTTTAAAAAATGTATTTAGTACAGGTTCTATCGGGTCTCACTGTACAGATCAGACCCATAGTGATCTTCCTTTTTTTTAGCCTCCCAAGCACTGGGATTACAAGTGCACTCCACCATGCCCAGTCTCATTTGCGGTCTCAATGCATCCCACAGCAGGGCCAGCATGGAATGGCGATCAAATTCCAGTCCCCTGCACTTACCTAAGCTGGTGTTTTAGTCTGCTGAGCTACCTGGCTAGCCCACAAGCCAGGAGTTTTAAGTGTTGCCTGCAAAAATCCTGTCTTTCTAGATGAAAGCCTAATGTATGAGACACAAATGCTTGTGCCAAGATAACTTTTTCAAAGGAGATTCTGTATACTATTGGTTCTCAGAGTGTGGCTCTGAGACCAGGAATACCAGCATCTTCTGGTAACTTAATAGACATACAAATTCTTGAGCCCACCGTGTATCTTGAGAATCAGAAATTCTGAGGGTGGTGTCCATCAGTTTGTACTTTCATGAGCCCTCAGGAGATTTTGATGCTAAAGTGCTTGAAAATCACTGAATCAAACTAAGTCATAGTGTACAGATTATTCTACAAAAATGCTAAAAGAACAGACTTATCAAGGGAATACATGAGCTACACTATATATTTTAAAAACTACCAAGAATAAGACTATCACTCTATTGCTACTAAGACACCAAAGTACGAACTTATATTTTTATAACTCAGAGTTGTCATTTAAGTAGAAATGAGATAAACACTTCATCTTTTTGCATGATGTACATGTAAGATATATAACCTCTTAAAATTGTTATTGATCATGTAGTAGCTTTTCAAGTTTGGAAATGCCTCTGAAGAAGACATTGATAAAATTTATGGAAAATTAACATATTTACCTTGAACATAAATTCTCGCCTGGTGCCTATCCTTTCCTCTGATGTTCTCAGCCTCACATTCATATAGGCCTTCATCTTCTAGCTGGATATTGAAGATCTTGAGGACAGCCCCCGAGGTACTGATCTCGGCAGTGCTTGGCATTGGCTCTAGGACTTTCCGCCACCGGATGTCAGGAACAGGACTTTAAATGAAAGATAGCACAGCTAAAGATCCCTGAGTGCTCAAAGACAACTGACTACAGCTAAACACTTATATTATACATTTCTTTAAAGGGCAGGAACACTAACAAGACGCTAGACATGTTCGTGAAAAGTACACTTACTTTCCAAGTGCAAAACACTCAAGAGTCACATTTTGGCCCATCAGTGTATAGATGTCCTTGAATTGCACCACAATATCAGCGGGGTATGGCTTTGTTGTTCCTGGCATTAAAGAAATAGAAATATTCATCAAGTACTAAGCAACATAGTGTTTTCTGACGTAGTACTTTTTGTGAGGTTAGAACAACTTGAGTACAGAAGGCTTTTCCAATATAGGGCTGGTTCTGTCACAACATAAAGCTTTCTTTGCTTGTACAGAGCATGTATTATAAGTATGAACTTACCAAGCTGCGGCAATATAATTTCCTCTTTCTGACAACTTGCCATCACTCACTCAGTTCACTCCAAAAGCTCAAGGTAGCAGTGAGAAGCATCAGATATGCATAAGGCGTTTGCATCAGCGCTAGCCAGGCTCAGGAAGGCAGAAAAATAAAAGGAAAGGAGGACAAATGGAGGGAGAAGCAAGAGGTAGTAGAAAAGAAAAAGGCAAGACAAAAGGCAGAAAGGAAGAAGAAGTTGTCCACAAAGGGAAGGCAAATGGGACATAAGTTGGAAATGAGAACAGCAAAGAAGGAAAAGATCTATCCAGACACCACAAGTGCACTCCACCATGCCCAGTTGATAGATACTTTAGAGCATTTATTTAGCATTTTGTTTCTGAAATGTATATTATTCTCTCAGTCATACCAGAGAAGAAAGAGATGTAGAAAGGCTAAATACATTGTTTAGGGCCTTAGGTACATACTGTACACTGTAAGTATAAGACACACATAAATCCACAGGGACG
>NW_004524676.1:441107-475252 GCF_000260255.1 Octodon degus | reverse complement strand
GTTTCTGTTTGAAGAACAAAAATCACATTATTACAAAGCTCTACAGTTTTTCAAGCAACTATCAAAGGTCTTCAAGTCATTAAAATATATGCAGTTGAAGATCAGCTTGAATTTGCAACGCAGAATTCTTGAAAGCACGTTATTAAAATTTTTCTTACTGGGTGAAAGCCAAAAAGATTTTGTCACTGGAAAAAACTGAAGGGATTTGAGTTTTTTGAGTAATATGGCTCTTACCTCTGCTGTGAGGAGTGGACTTTATGGGCAGCCTTAAATGATAGAGCACGGAGAGGAGAAATGCAGAGAACAGACGCCTGAGGAAGGCTGGGCCGTTACTTCAGGCAAGACAGTGAGACCCAAAACTAAGATACAGCAGCAAAGAGATCACAAGAGGAAGCACAAATATAAACTGTACTTGAGAGGCAGAATCAGCAAGCCTGCTCCTCAGATCCATGTTCCTCAAGGTGCAGAACCAAGGCCCAAAGCACCAGACCACCTGAGGTGCTCAGGGAGCTTCCGGATTCCTGGGTTCTGTACTACGACCGTTGGATTGGCATGCCTGGATTTTACTCTCAAATGCTGAGATGTCCACTTGAAACTACTGAATTATCTGTTCTGAGCATCAGGGGAAGAGAGGCATTGATCAGTGAAAAGTCTGCCTTGTACCCAGGAAAATAAAATGGCATTGGAAGTGACTCAAGACCACAGAGGAGTTTTAACAGGAAGCAAGAGCTGTGTTCTGAACACTTGGAGATTGGCATCTCTGCCTCTTTCGGGAAAAGTCTAGGGTACAGGTGGAATTAAGGTCTAAACACAAGAGTTTCCAGGTGTAATTTAAAGTCATCTGCATATGGCTATAATTGAAGTGTATGTAGGTGAGACTATTCAAAAAACAACTGAAGAGAAATAGAGAAGAATATCTGGTAGAGAATGCTGTCTACAATTTGGCAGAGAAGCAGATAGGAGAGGAGAAGTGTGGGAAACTGCAAGAGAAATGAGTTTGTGAGAAGCAGAAGGGGTGGTGGGAAAGGCCGACAGAGTTAAGGACAGAAATGTGGCCTGTGGATGAAGTGAGCAGGAAACGGTGATTACTGAAGATCGCCTGCACTGAACATAAAAGAATATGCAGTGAGGATGAAGAAAAGGAAACTGGGACACTCAGAGGAGGACAGTAACAAGTGCTGCAGGGCCATCTATAACTGAATCTGGAGGGATGTGAACCAGGGCAACTGGAGAAGTTAGTGTCGATAACAGACTATTTCTCCCATTGAGAGAGAAACTTAGAAAATAAATATACATGCCAACATGCAAGCGTATTTCTAGAGAGAAGGCAAGATGACAAGAGAATTTATGCAGTGTCTCCTTTGTCACTCCAGAAAGGAGAGCGTCTAAGCCTAAGGAGAGAAAACAGAGCCAGGAAGGCAACAATATGTACTGAATACTAATTATGTGACTGATTCCGTATGGAGGAAAATCTGGAGTCTCAGCGGTATGATGGCATTTTTCCTGTTGTTACACTGTAACTAGGGATAGAGGTTAGGAAGCGAGCATAAATCTGTCAGCTCTCAAGCTATGTCCTCACATGCTTCAAATCACTGTCAGTAATGTGAAGTAAGTGCATCTATCGTGACCTGAGTCCCTTAATCAGCAGTGAGTTTTACAAATGAAGTTAGTTTCCTGGGATCTAGGTTAAAAGGGCAATCTAAACTGGAGCCCCAGGGGTGGTGTCCTATGCTTATTATTCACAGTAGAAAAGGCAATTTATTTATTGGCTTGCAAAAAGTAAACCTATCCGTCAAAAGCTCATGATAACCAAGTTTCCCTTGAACCTCTCAGTTCTGCAGTCACTTTTGCTTGATTTGATCTAATCGTTTGTTTTCTTCATGAATTTCAGAAGTATGAATGGGCATAAAACAAAAATCCGATGGCAGCAATTCCTACTGTAGCCAACACATTGGCGCTGGACTTATGAATCAGTTTTGTGTGTGTTTCCTACACTAGAGGGAACTAATTCAGTTGCAAACGCCTGGACTCAAAGCGACGACCAAGCTTTTCACCCCACTCTCAGTACATACACTTTGCATTCTACTGCCCAGGAACCGGGCATATCTCAGCATAGGTTGTCCTTTCTCATTGCTGTAAGCACACAATAAGCAGATGACATTGAACAAACAGTCTAACAAATAAAATACTCACGTTCAGGTATTGGAATCAGTGGGATAAATTTGCTGAATACACTCTTTGTAATAGAAGGACTGGATACAAAGCAGGAATAATTGCCTTTGTCGGAAGCCTCGACATTTGCAATGTAGAGATTTCCATTCGTCTGAGACACAAATCTGCGTTTGTCCATTGTGATGAACACAGGAAATTCATTTAGAAGCCAGCGGTAGCTGAGATCATCTACAAGACAATATGGTCTACTAAGTACTCAGCTCTTCAAAAGAAAAGATTCAGATTTCTAGTCACAAGCTCTCATATAAATTAGCAGAGGTTGTGGTAGAGAAAATGTTGGAAGAAAACTAAGGGAAACATGTAAATTTTCAAATAGTTACCATATTTCATGAATATAAGTAATATATCAATGTATTCATCTCTGTTCATTTATAGACTACTAACAGTCTTACTTGCATTTCACTGTGGATTTAATTGAAATTTGAGTTAAACAAATGGCTTAGATTTCACAATCATTAAATTAAATAACATGCTTAGCCATTCAAGAACATTAAGGACTGGATGTTTGAATTTGTATGTCCTAATTCCAAAGCCTGTCTATCTTCCCAATGGTATTTTATAAATAATTTCAAGATGGTTTATCAGGGACTGTGAGACAGTTCAGCAGACTAAGTACCTGCTTAGGCAAGCACAGGGACCAAGGCTTGATCCCCAGCACCATATGCCAGGCCAGCCCCACCCTCAGGGCGGCCTGAGCCGGCCAGAGTATGGGCAGAGTGGTGCATGCCTGTAATCCCAACGCTGGGGAGGCTGAAAGCAGGAGGATCACTAGGAGACTGAGATGTATAGTGAGACCCTGCAAGGATCAAATACATTTTTTAAAAAAAGATGTTTTATCAGATCAACCACTTGATGAAACAGAAAGATCAGTGAGACGTCAAGTATGTTCTACAGAAAGACTAGGGAAGCCCAACACATACGCTGTCAGTGCGAGCAAGCTCTGTGCGTGGAAGGTGCTGTCATGTGTGCAGATGGCCTTAGGTGAGACGGCTGAAGTAAAGATTATTTTTTTGTATAAGTTGTTATTAGTATTTTTCATTGTAGCTCATATAAGGATTTATTTGTGGGGGGCTGGGGAGATGGCTCAGTGGAATAAGCTCTTCCTTGGCAAGTACAAGTGCCTGAGTTCAATCCCCAGTTCCAAAAAAAAAAAAATTATTCGTGCTGTTCTTTTTTTGGTTTAATACACCAAAAAATAATCAATGTTGAAAATTTTGATGCTTCTTTATTAATACTCACAATATTAAAAAGCTAATACTTTATTTTGTGATTTTTCTCTGTTAAATAGCCATTGCTTAATAGAACTCATAAAATTAAAATTAAAAATTCATCAGCAGAAATATTCTAGAGATGTGCCTCGATGACAAAATTAGTGTTATGCTCCAGAGTGAAGACAACTGTGTTTTCCTGATTCAGAAATAAGGTTTCCTATTCTCAGCTAAAATGAAAATCAATATTTTGCCATGGTTCCTGGTAATAATTAAAATAAAGCCAAGTTAAGAACATATGTATATTTCCTTCCAGAAAAGGGAATTTTATAACCTCACAATACTTTCTTGAATAAAATGTATTCAGAATATTCTGAATACTCAATAGTTGTGTAAATTCAGAAACCTGGATTTCTTTCTTTTTCTTTTCTTTCTTTTTTTTTTGGAACCGGGAATTGAACTGAGGCCTTACACTTGCCAGGGAAGTGCTTCTTCTACTGAGCTATCTCCCCAGCCCCAGAAACCTGGATTTTAATTTTAAACATGACTGCTGTTAGAGTAGCTAGTCATTCTATCAATTTCTCTCAAATTTAAGACACGTTTTCTATTCTCCACTTATAGAAGATGTGTCAAGGAAAATAAGCTGTGACACTAGAACTTTCAAAGATGAAAGCTGGCCAGAGTTGTTGCAGCAATGTTCCTCTGGACGGACACAGTTCTGGGACTGCAGAGAGTACAGTCTGACGGTCTGGTGCCCCATATAGGTTGTCTTATTTCCTTCTTTTACACAAACTCAGTATTTACAGTGTGCCACTAAGCCAGAGAGACGTGGTCTTTGCCTTTGTGGGACTTGTGATAGAAACTTAATATATCCAGCGAATTTTAGCCAACCGATAAGACCATTCACTTTGACAAAATAATAACTGCATCATGTTAGAACGTATCTGTCATTACAACAAAGCTGGTGATGCTAATCATTTTTTTTGAGAGTAGAGGATATGCGTTGACATTGTTTTTGGATAAAGATTCTGCGCAAAGCTGCCCCAGAGCTATAAACAACAACCAGTTAATTTGGTAGGGTGGAAAAGCCAAGTGTCGCTATTGCCAATGGGGGAGCAGCTGAATTCATCTGAAGGCGAAGTGACTTTGATCAATCCAAGTGTTATGGACACGGGGAAAGTGGACACCTAAGTTATGCTTATTCAAAGAATATGCTTGGAACCGAGTCCTTGCTAGTTAGAGTGACTCTCCAGGGGTGACAGGACAGCAGCAGGAGTCAGAACTGATATTCTAACGATCCTCCCCTCCCCCACCAAATCTGTACCAATGCTGCACCAGTAACAACCCCGACTCTCTAGCTAACCCCTAACTCAGCTCTCTCAAGGGGTTGTCTTTGTGTTCCCTTGCTCTGTGAAAATCACAAATCAACCATTGTGAAAAAGCTAGCCTGTTTTTCTCCTAGCACTGTGGACTGGGTTAATGAACAAATTACCATAAAGTTAATTTTTCAAGAAGAGTAAGTGCTAGTATATGCTTAGAAAATGTTTCATTTTTAGTTGTTTTTTTTTTATTCTCTATACAGTAAAATGAAATAAAATAAAACAGATTCAGAAGCTTTCTTCACCTTGCTTCTGAGAGTCTGGAACATACACATTACAAGGAAATGTGTTCTGGCCAACTGCAGTATGTTTAGTTAGTTCACTGTATTCTTTTGATCTACACTCTCATCTACCCTTCCACATAATGTATCTTTCTCCTGGAAATGCACTTGAAAAACTTTATTGTACCCTGAAGGAACAACTGAAAATCAAAGTCTTTAGAAGACTTTCATATCTTTTTAAAAATTAGTTTTGACATAACCTAATTTAGCTATCCCAATAAAATCATCATACCCTCTGATCAGTGGTTTGATATGGTAAACTATAAATTGAACATGTTTAGAAAGAGATGTACTAATTTGTATTCATTATGAATTAATATATTCTATAGCCTGATCTTCTAGTCTTGTCTATTTTCATATTGATATTTTAGATCTACTGATAATATTCAACATACCAGATGGCATGTTCTTAAAAGTACTCCCACTTTCTTTTCAATTTAAAATTCATACATGTGTCTATTTTTAGGCATTTGATATGTTATCAATAGTAGCCACCCTTCAAATGACATTTTTCTCTCCTATTACTCAATATACAAAGATCTATGAAGTGTAAGCAGTAAGTCAGTTTTGAGGGTGTTACTGATGGAAAATCAGATGGAAACAAAATATTGTGTTGTCATGTTCGAGAATCTAGGGAGTTTAAATCTTTCGAATTTGTGGTTTATTTTAATACCAAAAAAATAGATTTACCTATTCATGAAAATTTGTTGCTACACGCAATCAATTTAATAAACAAATTTATTTATTCTTTCATTCTCTTATCCCCTCATTCCTCAAAAATTTATTTAGCCTTCCTTGTGCTGGGCATTAGACAATCAGTTACACATCACAGGCCATCATAAAATGGAATAAACATTTGGACTGCAATGCATGTTTGTGGCGGCTCAGGCTAGACAAGTAGCGTTGTTCAGGCCACAGATGTCTCCTTTAAGAAACTGAAACGCTGAAATTTACAGAAAAATGGAATGGATCATGACAGATGAGCTGTGCACTCTAGGCCTTTTCCTTGTACACGGGCCATTCTTTCGAACCACGAGTCAAGCATCTTGAGGGTAACAAGAAGCAGCGGATGATAACAGATCCAAAATACTGAATATTTTTAGATACATTTTATGTAATATTGATCCATTGAAATGACTTATTCCATTTCCTGTTTTCAAATGCAACAATCAATTATCACAAGCTCTATTTATTGAAGAACGCATAAGAGTTATTGTTCCCAAATTTTAAATGGAAGTGAAGAGAAATAGGATCTGTTTCCTGGACATAGTAAGGAAAGTCACTAGGACACAGAAGTATAAATGGACAGACAAGTGACACTGTTAGTGGCTCAGACTCCACGCATGGATTTCTTTGCACTTTCAATCCAGTAATGTTCCAGGCAGCAAAGCACAAGCCCTTGTTGTAACAGCATTAAGAAGGAAGATTTATAGTGCTACCATGGTCTGTGTTAGTTGAAGGTGGTATGTATAATGTCCACCAATATCATAAAGCATATGGGGCTGGAGAGATAGCTCAGCAGTCTAAGCACCTACCTGGCAAGTGCAACGACCCAGGTTCGATCCCCAATACCACGCATCATGAGGGCCTGAGGCCCCTGAAACCTGGGCAAGCTTTGTGGGCCCCCAAAACCTGTTTGCACTATGCCACCCCATAACCTGCTGTGTTGGCACATGCCTGAAATCCCAGCACTTGTGAGGCTGAGACAGGAGGATCACTATAAGTCCAAGTTGCATAGCAAGACCCTGTACCAAATAAATGAAAGATTTTTAAAACATTATTATATCATAAAGCATATATCATACAATAATTGTATTGCATCATGCCAAGGAAGAAGTTGGCTCTCTTGGTTTAATGGCTGTAAATGATTTTCTTTTCCTTTCTTTCTTCTTTCTTTATTTATTTGCATGTATTTGGTACAGGGTCTCACTACGCAGCTCAGACTCAGAGTAATCCTTCTGTCCCAGCCTCCCCAGCACAGGGATCACAGGCATGCACCACCACACCTGGTTACCATGGCCTGCACAACCAGTGTCCCAGGGCTGGCACAGCACAAGGGACCAGGGATCAAATCCCGGTCCTTGCATTTGCCAGGCAGGCGCTTAGTCCGCTGTGCTCTCTCACTGACCCTCTCAATTTCTACCAACCCCATTTTAGTTCATGAAAATCTTTACTCAGTGCAGAGACTCAGATGCTACGGACACTGAAATCATGATGTACCTCAGGGGAATCGCGGATCCTGTTTCTTCCTACCTACTCTGATTTCCTAGGCTTTTTAGTTGCAGCCCCAAAGATTTGAACCAATTTATATAATAACAAATTACAGGTTAATATTTATAGCTCACGCTTCAATCCTGATCTCCACAGACATGTAGAGCTGCTAAATGGATTTCCACTTAGGAGTTCTATAGCCACGCTGCATTTGTCCACACCTATTCCTTCTGCTTCGGTCACAGTGTTCTCATTAGTTTAGGATCTCAGGACAAACATGCTGATGCTATCTGGGACTCCTGGGATAGCATCCCATGTTGCATCCCATGTTGCTCCTCTGTCTCACAGAGGAGACCCCTCACCACTACCACACCTCCTATCTGACCTCAGGCCCTTACGCTGCCCTCCCCTAAGTCCTTTCTCAAAGCTACCACCAGCCATTGTTTCCTAACTCAAGTCACATCGCGTGGCTCCTCTGCACAAAGCTCTCCACTGCAAATCTCACTGAAAGTAAAGCCCACAGGATTTCTGTGAACGAGAAAGTCCTCCACAGCTGGCTCCTGCAGCATCCCACTGCCTTCCTACTGTCCTCCACCTTATCTGCTCTCACACAGTCACCGGCCTTCTTGCTTCCCTGTGGTCAAACGACAGGGCTTTGTTCTTGTGTCTCTCCTGCCTGGCATGTTTGCTCTCAGACATTTGTCCTCTCAGCTCACTCGCTTCTTCCAGGCATTCAAAGATCCTTTCCCTGGTAGGCTTGTTCTAAAAGTTCAGGAATCCTTCCACATTTCATCCTGCCCTTTCTTGCCTTGTTTTCTCCTGAGCATGATCTACCAACACCTAACATGTTCTATCTACACTATTAATCTTATTGTCTGTCTGTCTGCCTGTCCCAGCAGGAGGTCCCAAGAGCTGGTAGCTTTGCTTTCTTTCTTCTGCTGAGGAATTCCTATGGTATAAAGAGTGCCTGGTGCATAAAAGCGCACGCAGGACATGGCTAAACCGAGGAGGAAGGGCTGAAAGCCATCCCACCTGCCATGCTGTCAGTGCAGCCGATGACCCACCAGAGGCAGTACCTTGGAGGAGGGAGGATTTCCCTTATGGTTTTCATAGTTCTTCAACAGAGCTTCTTCTCTCACTGAAAGGTTGCTACATTTGAAAGTCCATATGTTTCTCCTATATTTATCTTTCTCCTTCTACAGAGAAAATTACCAATAGTTTACTTATAAATAACCATAATTTAAATGCATAGATATATAGAAAGAACTTTTTGTAGAATATGATTTTGTGTGAAAATTAAATATATGTGTATACATGTCCATCCCAATGGTATCAGAGTGCTGTCTTACACATTATTCATAATATACTCTTATGCTGCATTCTCTTTGAAGGTGTTTGAAGTCAAATTTATGATATAATATTGGAACTATAAGAGTAGAAGACTATTTTTAACTGTAAAAAGTATTATATATTATTTCAAAACATTTTTTGATAAACAGAACATCTACAATCAATTTTATGAAACATTTGTCTTTTTTCTGTCTTTAGTGCAGGGTCTACAGGGTCTCACTATACAGACTCGACTCGCAGTGATCCTCCTGCTTTTCAGCCCCAAATGCTGGGATTACAGGCATGTGCCACCATGCCCAGTCTCAATTGCTGTTTCAGCGTGCCCCGCATGGCATGCCAGAGATCGGTTGCTGCATCTGCCTAAGCAGGTGCTTTAGTCTCCTGAGCTATCTGGCCAGCCCTAAACACTTGTGTTTTTAATGAGCATTTTAATGATTTTTATTTTAACCACCCCAAATTATATATATATATATATATATATATATATATATATATATATTTGAATCTCATAACTTTGGCATTTAATTTTGCCTCTTTTCTAAAGTTGATACTTTTGCTGATTATTGCTCCTAAAGCAATTAATAATTTATTATGCTCTGTCCCTTTCTAGTATTCAGTTATAGTTCATAGTATACTGTAGAAGAGAAACTAAGAAAAGTGATTGATTATTATACAACATTCTATGGTGCAACCCTATTTCAGAAAGTCTGTAGAAGTATCATTTAATGAAGATATAATCCTATAATTTATTATATATAATTTATAAACTGAACTAGTAAAATAACTTGGGATTAGGACCACATGATTAATGAGCCTAGCAAGAAATTGTCCATAAGCACTAGGAAGAGCTATATTTCAGTTACACAAATATAAACTTTCATTTCATTAATAATGTCCCATGAGTGTTTGGTAAATTAATAATGTATTATTATTGCTGGAAACCGGAAGCTGGCTCCTCCCGTGCGCCGGGTGCTGACCAGCACAGAACTTACCTGGAAAATGGTAAGGAGGGTCGCAGAGCAGAACCATGCCTTTCCCTTCTTTCACTCTGACTTCTGGGCGCTCCTCGGGTGGGAAAGGATCAAGATCTAGGTACAAGCACACACGAAAAGCTGTTCATTCTCCGCTCCACTCGAGGGGAGACAATGGTCAGGCTTCACCTCGCAGTAACTCGCGGTGGAGGTAGTACCTCCCGGGTGGTTCGCGGGACTCTCGAATCCAACTCGTTTGTGCGTGCGCTTGCAGATTTCTGTCCCAGGTTACAGACCCCGGGTGGGCTGCGGCCTGCGGAGGGCTCTGTCAACCTACAAACTTGTGTTTTACACTGAGGGAGCATCTCAGGGAGATATAATGGGATCGGACAGAACCAGAGAACTAGCGCAGATCGTGAGTGAGGAGGGGGCTTGGAGGCGGGGGCTCACGGGAAGGACATTCCCCTTCCTGCGGGACCACGAGGAGGAACACCGCGGAAAGGCGGCATCTTGCTGCAGAGCACGCAAGGGCCCAAACTCTTGCTCCTTCTCCATTCTGGGTTTGCTTCAGTTCTAATTTGCTGTCTTTTTCTTTTTTCCTTTTCCTTTTCCTTTCTTTTCCTTTTTCTTTTTTATACCATACACAGAACCTTCATTATTTCCACAGCGACTCGTACCTTGTCCGCCTGTCCTGCAGTCTGGAGAACACAATGGAGGAGCCTGGATGTCCGTGTGGCGTGCTGAGCTCCACACCCGGCTGGGGAAGGAGGCTCGAGGGAAGAGCGGGCTCCCCGTCCTCTGGGTGCTGATTTCCTCGTTCCCTTCACTTGTGGTCAAGAGGCCAGCAGGGTCTTCTGCCCTCCGAGGGTGCCCAGACAGCCTAACTAGTTCTCTGGAACGAGCTAAAAACATTTTCTCTTTTCTGTGCGTCTAGCACTCACTCTTTGTTTTCATCTTGCAGTAATTTGAATCTTCACGTGTTTCACTGGTATTCGCTGTCTTCTTACTGCCCTTCTTCCTGTCCTTTCTCTGTGATCGGCACCCAAATTTTAATATCTAATTTGCATCTCCCTCAACATACTGCTTACCGCTGAAAGTCTGCCTATTTTAATCATTATCTTTTTGGCAGAGGCGTTTGCGCCAACGTTTCTAGTCCTGCTGTTTCATTTGAACACCGTCCCTATTCCTATCTCAATGACTTACTTGGCATTTCAGCCCAGATAGCCTCATGCTGTCATCACTACTGCATGGGGTGCAACCATTTAAAAGCTTCTTTCCATCCTTTAAACAGGCTTTGCTTATTTCCAGCCCATTTTTAATAAGAACAGACACTTCCCTTACTTGACAAGACTTGGCTAGGAAAATATACTTAGACCCTTATTTCCTTCAGTAATCTGTGAATCCGTTGCTCAAGGTTAGTGGTGATTACTGATTTCAGCACACTGATTTATCCTTACTGTTCTCTCTGGTCCCGTTCTCTTGCTTAGTGAGAACTGCCTTGTAAGATTCCTTAAAATATCATTTGAACCTTATAATCTGTATTGCAAAAGACATAAATGCAAGTATAAGTGCTGACTTAAAAATCATAAACCAGAGATCATCTGGTCTACCTTGTCTTTCAAAGTGTAATTAACTTGCAGAACCTATTCACTTATAGTTTCTCACAGTATTTCTCAATTTTGTTTTCATTATTGACTCCCACAAGGTGAACATTTTCACTTGTTTTAAGATAATCAAATTAATCACAATATAATTTGGTTGATTCCCAGTCAGAGATATTAAATGTTGCAAAATAAGAAACTGTCAAGTACGGCTGAGCTTTGGAGAACCACAGCCAGTGTTATAATGTGCGAGATGGTCTCTGCCCCTAAGAGCCCATCTGGACCTTCTTTGCATTGCCTCCACCGACAGGATGTGCGTTAGCAGCTTCACGGATGCCAGCCTTCAGCGTCATTCTAGATCCCGCAAGACGTGGCGAAAGTTTATTTCACAGCATTATCCTTCACTGTTTTAAATGCATTCAAACTATCCTGCGTGACATCATGATGTTTGGAGTTTTTTTCTATCTGGCATCCTTAAGTTCCAACGCATCTTGAAAGATCCACCCTTTCTTCCATCTAGATTCTTCCTTCCTTCTAGATTCTTCTTACTGATTGTTCTTACTGAATTCTTAGCAAAGCACTCACTGATATCTACTTTGTGGACCACAATGAAATTCATCTGTTTTAATTTAAAACTTCTACCCACCTTTGACCTGCCTCACTGGCCTGCTGTGTGAGGACAGGGAATGTGACTTCCTCCAGGGACAAACAGGAAGCATTCAGTGCTTCATTTGAGAAGGGTGGGAGTGGGGCACTTTTTACTGGGAATTTTTTTTTCTTTTTTTGGCCAAACTGGGGATTGAACTCATGCCCTTGCACTTGCCAGGCAAGTGCTTATTCTACTAAGCCATCTCCCCGACCCTGGGAAAAGTAAGTAGAGGTATTTTAATAGAAGAAACCAACCAAAAAAGTGGAATTTGCTTTTTCATGTAGAATTGTACCAATACTTTTTTAACTTCATATAAAAGAACTTGGCCCTTATCAAGGTTGTGGTTACTTACATCCAAAGCTCAGTGTTGCTTCCGTACTTCTGACCATCCCATAGTTATTGGATGCCAAGCAGTAGTATATGCCAGCATCCTTCTGCTTGTCAGGGTTGTTGATAACCAGGTTTCCTCCCACCATACTGTATCGATCACTTGTTAGGTCAACATCCCCATTATTCATTCTCCACCTAGGAGGAAAAGATATGTCATAGCGCAGGTGGAGGGTGGAGACTGTGTCGGCAGAAACAGCATTAAAAAATAACCATCCAGCAGAAAAGTATAAAAACGGGGTATCAAAAGTAAAGCCATATTAATATGCTGAGCTGTGAAAGGCTCAAGTCAACAACTTCTGACATTGCCAGTCCTACAGATAAAAAGTATGGACTACTATGGACTACTGGACTATATTGGATTATTTTGCTGAATTCACGCACCTACAATATTTAAATGGCAACAGAATACCCATCTCTGACAAAACTAAACAAAAAAGGGGATACAAATGAAAATCATTTTGTATCTGTATATACAGAATAGTTGGGATAGATATACAGCTACTTTCTCTTCATTCAATGAGAAGAAAGATTTGTACTAATAGTGTTTGGACAGGATATCATGTCTGCATCTTGTACTATGAATGACCACTACGAAGATAACAGTATGCAATGTATTAATTATTGAAACTGTCCTACTAACCTGTTTTGAAACTGTCTCATTGTTATTTGTTTCTCAATAAAATTAATTTTAAAAAATAACTTGGGTACCGCGGCTTGCAAGGTCAGGTGATTGAGTACGACTCCGTGTTTTTTTTTTTTTTACAGCCTAGACCCTGTGGATTTGGGATCATGATATACAATTTAGTGAAGGTACAGAAAGATGAGTGCTACATCTAGTTTCCTTTTCAGATGAGACAGTCCAAATGGCATATTTGGACCACTAGAGGGCGATCACGGCATAGAAAAAAAATGATAAAACACGACTGGGTCTTTGGATTCCGAGCCACAATTAGTAAAGCCAGATTTTCCTCATCCCGGAGTTGGGGACATGTTGTGACTTTTCTAATTATTTAGGGATTATTTTTGGCACGAGAATTGTCACCTACTCACAATATAGGTGATACGTGTTGCATGTAATCAGACCACTCAACTAGAAAAAGGGATCTAGCTTTATGGGTGAGATGAACAGGTGGAAGACTAAGACAACCGTTTTAGACTAAGACGACCACCTGAAGGATTACATGATTCCGCACCAGAGTGTAGCCCTTAGGCCTCCGCATCCTGAGGAGGCTGCTGTCAGCTCCGAGGTCAAAGGGTTCAGGTAGTTAAGGAGCAGCCCACGACCACAGCGCTCACGTCTGCACACATTTCTGATGACAGAAGGGGTCATGCTAAAAATGCCTAATGATTGCAGAGTATTTTTCAATTAAGTCAAAGTTGCTAGAACATTTTTAGTTAAAAATCTTTATAGTGTGGCAGATAATTTTAAAAGCAAGCGTAGAAAACCAGGCTTTGGTAATGTATAAACTACTCACTTTAACTCAGTGGATTAATCTCCTTGCCTCTCCCCTTAGGTGGGGGCAGTACTATTCCTACCTGAAGCAAAAAAAATACTTGTTGCTTATTTTTTAGGTTGAGCAGCTCCCATTATTGGGACTTTTCTGTCCAATATATGGGCTCCCAGTCTGTTTTGTATTAATTTCCTATTGTGGCGCTGATCATGGGCTATCTGCCTGTGAGAGCCTATTATGATTAATATGTCTCAGCTGGGTTAGCTCAGCGTCTATTTTGAGAAACACATGCTAAAGCTGCAATCCTCGTGCCGCTCGAAATAGTTTTCATGTAGTGCCTGCTACTTCGGGGCTAACGGGACTAAGCTAATGGGAACCTCGGGGTGCTACGTGGGAGGCGAAGCTCCCTTCCCACCTCTCGCCTCTCGGAATGGCGCGTGAATAGCACATTATCTAGAGCACGCTACCAATATAAAACTCCCGTGTGTGCGACAAGTTGCAGGATTACCAAGGTTAATATGGCTTGCTGGGAATACTAAGTTTTTAAAACTGCAAGTGCTCTTTCCTGTCAGACTAGCTGCAGCAGGCAATAATTCCTTTCCTTTTCTCTTCTCTTCCTGAACGCTGGCTGCTTTCCTAACAGGGTGCAGCAGCCCTTCGCGATCTCTGTGCGTTGGTGTATGGGTAGTTAGGTCAACTCAACCTGAGGGTCTCGGTGTGGGCGTGACATGTGGGGTGCAGGTGGAGACAGCCCTGCCGGGAGGGTTCTGTCCTCTGTGCTCCCGCCGGGTGGGGATGTGAGCCCCAGAACGCCCAGCCTCGTCTGGGAGGCGTTCCTGGAAATCTGTGCACGAGCAGTCCCTCGGGTTTGCTGTCCCCAGTGCAGCCTGGAAGAAGATTTTCCAAGGTTTCTTCTAGGATCATCATGGCATAAGAGTCACTGAAGCAACTCTTGAGAGCCTGTCGACCCACTGACGTGGATAAATACTAGAAAGGTTAGATGTGTCTTTGGAGTCACCCAGCTTGTGGTGTGGTCCTGGATTTTGTGACTTACTAACTCGAGCCAGGTGTTTTGCTAATTGCAGTTTCTCTCTCAGAACTACTTTGGGTTAGACCTCTGGAGGTCCTGGCCCCTGTCATAGTCCACGTCCATGACAGTGCACCTAGATTCCCCTTACATATGGCTGAAGGGCAGCAATAAACCCAGCCCGCCAAATAATTTTAGAACAAACGTGTCATTTACAATTTATATTGCACCTCCATGCATGAAATTGAAACAAGAACAATTACAAAGGGATAGTGATTTTGTGTCTAAATTCGTATTTTCTTTTAAGCATTATTTTGTCATGATAGCTATAGGCAAGAGAAAATGAATGCAAGTAGAACTAGGTAGGGGACATTCTCTTTGATATTAATTTTGTAGCAATAGAAATTTATTTTTCTATCTAGGAAAAAAATCTGCTACTAAAATCAACCTTGTTAAATGACAACCTTCAGTTATATCAGGTGACATTAGCCTACTGGAGTCCCCAATTTCTCCATCAATCACTTGCTTTGTCTTCATGGAAGTATCTTACAGCTAAAACTGAAATCCACTGGTATTTGGTGAGCTTTCAATTTATTCTTTGGCTCAGAATATAGTCTACTGTTCAAGCCATCTGAAGTGGAAAAGTTCATTGCAGCTTTTTATATAATTACCTTTGATAGTATAAATGTGGAGCCCAGAAAGAGAAAGAGAAATAATTTCATACAGATTTTCCAGGTGGTAGAGACATAGAAAGAAATGTATTATGTTGTGTAGTTACATATTTGAGATTATTGTAAAAGGTACTATTTTCTAGAATTTCCTAGGCAAGCTTTTTAGATGTGGTTAATACAGAAATATTACCTATCATTTGTAGCTAAGCCTTAGTCAGGTCATGCACACACAAAATTTTAACCCCAAGCCTGCATACTTAAATTATGTATGTTTTCCTAGAACCCTTGGGATGCTTATCAGCGTCGTGTCCATTAGATAATTCTTAAGTGCACGATGTCAAGCGCCATCACATCATCTGTGCGGGAAACAGCGAGAGACTTATGTACGTCTATTTAAGAAAAGCTGCTACGTTTGGGGGAATTAGACAGTGCTTTTCAGTGTGTCAGTACTTGTGTCCTTCTCCCTGGTCTCTGTGGTAAGGGGGTGTTTGAAAAGTGCAGGGGGCGCATTACTTGTAAACTGGGAAAGGACTGGCCCGCGCCCTGCAGTTCAGCGACACTTTTCCCTCCAGTGATTCCTCGGGGTAGATGGTATTGATTGGCTGCTCTTCAAAGATTGGTCCAAAGCCTTTGTCTTCCTCAGAAACTGTGAGAAAAAAAAAAAAAAAAAGAGAATTATTTTATATTAAGGTCAAAGGAGATCTAGACGCATTGAAAAAAATGAGCAACACAGAACCTCTATTCTAATTCAGAGCAAAGACTTTGCCTCTGTGAGCCTCACGAACATACTCAGTTCCTTAATTCACAACTATTTCCTGCCCACCTCTCCTCATTTGCATAATAGCATCACGTGACGCCAGCTTTCCCTACTTCTGTCTCCTCAAACAAGCCATAGTTTTGTGCCGCTGGCTTACCAATGTGCTTTTCCTCTGCCTGGAATCACTGCCCTACTTTTCTTTTACCATAAACACTCCAAAGGCCCCGTGAAGCTGAGGAGTGAGGTCCTGCAGGAAGCTACTCTCCGCTCTTGGCTCCAGTTCATTCCCTCGTTTGCCCTTAGCTTCCTCCCGTATTTACAGTACTTAACACGTCTGCTGTGATTCTCAATGCAGCCTCCTGTCCTACAGCTTGCCAAGACAGAGGCTAGGTCCCAATCCAAGCACACCAGCCTTCTAGCCAGCTGCTCAGCTATCTGCGCTGCACAGGTACTTAAAGGTCTTATAGCAAGGAATGAAAAGACGGATGAATTTCTGGAACTGCTGGAGAACCTATTCTCCCTCCTGAGCCCATCTATAGTTTTCCTGAACATGCAAACAGCACCGGTACTCAGCACCATCCAGTCTAGGGCAATTTATAAATAATTTAGGTGGGTCTGAGATATGAGGAACTGGTTTGGAACTGCTGGCAAACACGCTTGTGCTGGGGAGGAGGGTGTGACCTCTTGGGAGGGAGGAAGAACATCATGCAGCAGGGTGGAGAGAAGGGCGTCAGCCACGGGTCACCAGCACGGCCGCGCCCACACAGAACAGCTAAGAGCCACATGCTCCCAATGAATTAATAATGATCTCCGCAGCTAGAAAGGAGGACTAGTCTCACACAAAGTCCTTGCCTCTTGACCAGAGGCAGGGCATGATTTGCAGCCCTAGTTTATATTTTAAGAGAGTTTATGGCAATAGCACACGGATTGGTTAAGTTCTCTAAGACCAACCACGAAGAGGAGCACTGTTCCAACTTCTCTTAGCAGAGACAGTACGCCTTTGAAGCCTTGCTGCCATTTCTCAGTGTGCCTTTGGACAAATCATGTAAGCTCTGTGAGTCTCAGCAGGACCGCTCATAAAAGGAGGGAAATAGGCTATTGGTAAGAGGCTATTGGATAATAGGTCTTAATAATTTTAAGACCATGCATGGACGATAGTATTTTATCTGGCTTAGAGTTAGCAATCAGTGAATGCTGATTTTCCAAATATTCTAAAAAATTTGCTACCCTTCCCAAATTTTAATTTTTATTTTTATGTATATCAACTCAGGCTAACAATAGAAATTCTAAAAGTCAGAAGCCAAGTCCTTCTCTTTCTCACATCTCTGGGGCTAGGGGCCTGGTGCTGCCCTGAGCACTCAGCACATGGGTGCTGTATCTGTAGGTGTCAGCAGCCCTTGCGTTAGTTTCCTCTACTATTTGCAAAGTCCTGATCTAAGCTCTATCTTGTTCCACATCCTCTTGGCAGCTGCGATAACCAGAAAGACAGGTAATGTCTTCCGCTTCCCTTTGAAGAATTTCTGTGGTGCTGCCCACTGTTTTCTGGCCAGTTGGGAGGCAATAGCACACCAGGGACAAGTGAGGAATGACTTGGTGTGCAAGTCATTGGGGGACTTTCATTGTGGACATAGGGCCTGGGTGTTGCCATCTCTCAAAGAAATGGCCTTGTGCTTAGCAATGACACCTCTTATGCTGTTTCCCTTCTCGTGTGGACAACTTCACAGATGCCAGATGCTTCCTAGTGGCTCTCTCAATGGCACGATTTTTTGCCTGGAGCAAGTCAGTAACACCTGCCGAGTGGGAGTCTATGCTGTTCTTCCCAGTGTATATAAAGTTGCTCAGAAGACAAGCAGAAAAGTGCTTATCTTGAAGGCAGGATGACTTCTACTCCTATCCTAGAATTATCTCAAACTATTTTGTAAAACCCCTACCATAACAATATGTGGAAAAGCAAAACTATATATATTGTTTGTGGAAGTGTAAGGCTCATGACTATATTTTAAGTGCATTGTTTGGATGTTATAACCATATGCATAATGTCATTATTGTTACCGCCAATAACCCAAATCATCACGTTTAAGAGAAAATGAAGAGCTGCTGCCTTTATATTTATAAGGTAATGAATGAAGATCTTCAACATGTAATGCCTGATTTCTGTGTCTTACAAAAATGTTAGCTTAAGGTGGTCACCTTGGAGGCGTCAGGGTGACAGAGTAGGAGGCAGACTGGATTCTGGCCTTAATACAGCAAAGCGCTTTTAGTTACAACACTAACATATGATCCATGAAAGAAAGAAATGGGTAGGTTAAATTTTATTGAAAATCAAAACTCCTGCTCTGTGAAAGAGACTTAAGAGTATGTCAGGTCTTCAGGTTAAGGACAATTTATCTAGACTAAGTTATATTCCATAAGCAACAAATTGGAAAAACTTTGAAATAACTAAATGTATCTCATTTAATAATAGGGAAAATAGTAGCGATTATATGTCTTCATGTAGTTGTCACACATCTCATCGGGCACAGGCTACTGTGGTTAAAGCCCTACCATGTGATTGTATTCCCACTGTAAAAATATTAAATACTTCTGACCTGACATTCGACCCTCACACTCTGAGGAAGAACTGTCATATTTTTCTGCACCTGTGCATGGTCTGCCTGGCCCCAGGAGGCAAAGTGGAACATAAAGCAAAATATTGATTATGATACTATTTTACAACTAGAGTTACAGTGTCACAAAGAGGGGAACTGGTAAGAGGTATGTATGTTCAGATTTCCTTTGAATTAAGAGACAACCCTGAGTTGTGCTCGAAGTGTAGACACCGTTCCTGAAAACCACACTTCTGCTCCTTAAGGCATAATTTGACACACAGACCACTATTGAGCCTGACATTCTCCTCCTCTGTCCTCTGTACCCTAAAGACAGATTTCAAGGTCAACCCTAACTGAAGCATCTTCCAGGTTGTACCTATGTCTGTGTAATTCTGTTCAAGGTCCTCGAGGGTAACACACCCACTTGAGGTGGGTGGAGAATTTGGCCCTCCCTGTAGCTGGTGCATCCTTTGCCCTCAATAACCTCAAACAGATCAAACAAGATCTGGAGAAGTTTTCAGACAAATCTTTTGAGTAGACTGAGGTGTTCAGGGCACTTTCTCAGACCTGCGAATTGGACTGGAGAGAAGTGATATTGTTCTTAGGTGGAACATTGACTCTTGGTAAGAAACAAGTGGCATTAGGCTGCTGTCACATTTAGAGATGAATATCCTATTGTTAACTTCAAGAGATCAGAAGAGAGACAGCAAGAGGGACACTGGTTCCTGCTGTTGCCTGCCTAGGTAGTCCCTGTACAAGATTCCTACTGTTACTTGTGCGCCATCCAGAAAGGAGAGCGGAATAGAAAACATTTTCAAGTATATGTCCTTGAAGGCCTAAGGAGGACAAGAACTAAGCCCTTCAATTATCTTAAAGTGTAACTATTGCTCAGGAAAAAGATGGATACCCCCTGGCAATAAAATCATTGAAATTATCTTTCACATTGTGTCCCTTTAGAAGGAACAGCCACATGGGCAATTAGCTATGGCCATCAGACTACCTCGCTATCACAACAAGAGGCCTGCATCACTGACTTCTCCAGTAAGATAAACAGTCTAAGCTCTTGCTCAAGAATAGTCTTTGCCTTCACAGGCAGAAAAGGGCCTTCCCTTTCTGATTCTTATTATTACAAGAGACCTCTGCTAATTTATGACCTATGAGAAAAGTTCTGACTAGCTTATTTATAGTTTTGAACCCAAAAGCTATAAAAGGATCCTTGTAGTTCAACTTGGCCAATAACATCTGAGAGTGTACTATGTGATTCAAAAATAATTGTTTTGTAGGTTCATGTTTATTCATCTGCCTAATATGTATTAATAACCAGTTAAAACACCCACAGCTGTATCTTGCCTTCCAGAAACTTTGAAGCCTGAATAAAATAATGGGTTTCACTTGATGCTCTATCAGTTGCTTTAATTATTTTTCTATGGGGAACATATATTGGTTTTTGAAAGACAAATTACCCCAAACAAGCATCTGCATCACTTTGCTATGTTCAACAAGAGCCTTCAAATATAAATCCATCACCCCCATGAACCCGCTTCCTGAGTTCATTGTTCTATGAACTCAACAAGCATGTTTAGTTCCTGGAAAATACCTTTCTAGGATAATACAGCACAAGGCTCACAAAAGATATACTAATCATACTTATCTTACAGGAGAGCGTCATTTACTGCTTTTTTATGAGCATGGGAGGGCCTAGATGGCAATTCTGAGGCCTTAAAAGAATCACGAAATTAAATGACACAAGAAAACAATAGGAATCATGTATAAGAAAGAAACTAAGCTTATTTCACAAATACATTCCCCTTTCCTTACTGGACGGCTTCTCCTAAACTGAACTACAGCTATAAAAAAACTTCTCAAGCTAGTGGAAAATATAACTCTTTATATCATATTTCTTTCAATCCATTCTTAAAGAAACATTTCCTACCATATGATGTGGCCATCATAAACATCCTAGAGAGGTAAATTCATTTTTAAAATTTGATTGGAAAGATTAAGAAGAAAAACATCCTGCATGTGCATTTGTGTAACCTTCACAAATTCAGACAACACAAAATCCCTGCGTTTCCTTCAACGTAACTTTCAGTTTCACGTGAAGGTAACCGGTCATCACAATCGGGGACACGACTGCTGCCCCTCTGGCTGTGCAGAGATCATCCTCTGTGATCTGAATATCAATTTTATTTGTAGAAATTGAAAGTAACATGACAATTTGTGCTTGGCCATTTTAACATTTATTCGATCACCATGTTGAAACAAAGTCTTTACTCATCGTGAGATAGGTCATCTCCATCTGTAGATTAGTAAACAAAATTTTACAGAAGTGTGTGGTAGGAAGTCTTAGGAAGTATCTAATGGGAAAAGCAATGGCAAATTTGAATTTTTATAATCACATTTACAATATTCCCATCATTAAAGGTGCAGAGACCTGCAAACTCTCCTGAAATACAATGAACTCTCTAAATGAGGCAGCATTTATATTGTTAGAGGTACAGGGCTTCAAGATAATGCCCTTCCTTGTCTGCACTACCAACCATTTCCTACTTTGTAACAAGTAAAGGCAGTTAAGGTGTGGGCATTGAACATTCTCATGCCCGTACCTTCATGGTTCAGGGTACTAGGTAAAACTGGCTATTTTATTGTACCTAAAAATGAGTAATTAAGGGCCGGCCAAATAGCTCAGTGAATTAAAGTGCCTGCTTAGGCAGGCACAGAGGCCAGGGTTCAATCCCCAGCACGCTGTGCCGGGCCGCCCCTGGGGTGCGCTGAGATGTTGTTCGAGACTGGGTGTGGTGGCGCGCGCCTATAGTCCCAGCTCTTGGGAGGCTGAACACAGGCAAATCACTACGAGTCCAATCTACACAGTGAGACCCTGTAGACCCTGCAGACCCTGTACTAAAAATACAACAAACAAACAAAGAGTAACTACCTCAACATTGTTCTGAAACCTAATTATTAATACAAAGACCAGGGTCAAGAAAGCACAAAAGTTAAGAAAGCCAAATGCTCCATGCTGGCCTGCTGCCCGTCTTGCCAGCCGCTCCCTGGGCCTGCGGGGCATCTTTGAAAGGTCCACCCGCTGAGCCACCCGCACGTGGCGGGCACCTCTCCATCACTACTTCGGATCTGATTACGTCCTTGCACATGCGGTGCTCCCGCCGGCGGGTCCGCGTGAGGTCAGGCTGCCTCTGTGCTGTTCTGATTAATGAGGCTAACAAGTAACTACATCAGGGCGTAAAGGTAAGTCACAAAATGCCATATGCGTCGTTTAAAGTTAGAGACAGGAAACTGCACAGAGAATAATGACAAGTAACCGACGTGAGTCTAACAGAAGAATTACCCAGCAAATCTGCGGGTAGGTGCTGTAATAATATGGGACATTCCCTCTCTGCCCTCCCTCCAGAAAAACAATGAAGTACTTTTTGAATAGTAGCTCTGTAAAACATAAAAAGATACCATAACTCTGTATGAAGAATAAAGCACTGATTACTTCATTTTCTAATTCTCATAAATACTTGTATTTGATTACTTTCCTTTATACATTTTATTACTGAGGTATAAAGTAATTTAAAAGATACTTATTTTATTTTGAGATTTGCATGGACAAAGGATTGTTCTGAATTAGCAGCAGCCTGGTTTTTGAGTTTTTCTGGTATAAAAGTACAAGCAGATTATGATGAGAAAGGCATCAAAAATGCAATTTACTCTCAAATAATGGCATTACTAAGTATATGAAAATTACAAGTTGACTTCATACAACTCAGTTATGTTCATCCTCTTACCTCAAAGAATAAAATACTGATGTTACAAATCTTTAAAATAACAAGACTTTTAAAGGATATAGGGTAGACTTCACTTTGATGTCTATGATGTTTTAAGTCTCAGTATACCTTATTTTTCAAATTTAAGTTGTGTCTATTTTAATGTATACAATTTATTTAAAAACTAGTCAGCTAGGTTACTAAGACTGCTATCAAGTAAGAGTTTGGAATAATTACATACGATGATATATTGTATAGAACCGTTTCATCTCTAATAAAATGCTCCAGTCTTGCATCGCCCAGGTGCTGTGCAGATGTTATGACTGAGGGCTTGGGAGGCTCACAGTCTGTAGCAAAGTGACAAAGCTCAGGTCTGGCCCAGCACCAACGCCTCCTTCCAGGACTCAAAGTGAAAGTTGGCCAGCATCACTCCCATCTCTCCTGCCAATGACAGGCGTGGGTGTGAATGCGTGACCCCCTCTGGACCAGTGCTGAGAAGTTTCTGGGAAAGATCTAATTCTTAAAAAGAAATGGGTACAGGAAGGAAGGAACATGCCTCGTTACCCACAAGGGGCTGCTGCATCTGTGTGTGACGCTGGGACTGCAGCCTGGGACAAGCAAGGCAGGTAGGAAGCTGGGGGATCGCCATAGGATTAACCATGGTGTCGTCGGTGAGGGGAACTTCAGGATGGTGTGTGTTCCCAGCAGTGACCCAGCAGAGAAGCAGCAAGGGAAAATGAGCCAAAAAGTGACAACTGTGATAGCGGTGAACTTCAGTAGACTTGATAGGGTAAAGTCTGGCACACAACCACGGAATTGGGACGGTGCCAGCATCGATGAAGGACAGGCGGGCCAGCCACACAGGGACAGGAGCAGATATGGAGCTGCCACGGGAGGGTGAGCTGTGGAGTTCTCTCTGACCATTTCTAATGTCCCCAGGTAACAGGAAGCAGAATCATCACCTGAATGGAAGACCTAACTGGCAAGGTGTCAGAGGTATATGCAGAGAGGTGCCCCGGAGGTGACTGAGTGTGGGAAGGAACATGCTGGAGCAGTGGTGTGTGCGTGCTGGACAGTACCAGGAGTCCACCTGGGGACTGCAGTCATAACTGTAGCTGGAGCACACCTGAGCTTCTGAGGGCTTACATTTGTGCGTTGGTGCATGGAGAGCAGGGTCATTCGTGAGTGACTCTCAGGAGGCTGGTAGAGGGCGCTCAGGGACACCTGAATGTCCTACAACCCTCCATGGAAACTCACAATGCTTTTTACTTAGGGGAAGGCTATAGGTATGAATTTTCTCTCCCCACAGAAGAAAGACAGCAAAGCAGAAACAGAGAGAGAGAAAGAGAGAGAGAGAGAGAGAGAGAGAGAGAGAGAGAGAGACAGACAGACAGACAGACAGACAGACAGACCAAGACAGAAACAGAGAGACAGAGAGAGAGACAGAGAGACAGGAACAGAGACAGAGACAGAGACAGGGACAGGGACAGAGACAGACAGACAGAGACAGAGAGATAGGCAGGCAGAGAGGCAGGGAGGCAGGCAGGCACAGAGACAAAGACAGAGACAGAAAGAGAAAAACCTTATATATTAAAGTCCTAAATCCCAGTATATCCTAATACAAGCTTATTGGGAAATAGTGTGTTTTATAAAAGTAATCAAGTTGAATGGAGACTGTGAGGTAGGCCCGAAGAGTATTCTTATAAACAGGAAAATTAAAACACAGAGAGAGACATTCTCCAAGAGAAGACCATGAAAAGAGATCCAGGAGGACCGTCACATGAAGTTGGAGGCAGACAGACGAACTTTGCTGCCACAGCAAAGGGACACCTGGGCCTCGTGGAAGTGGAGGAGGCAGGCAGGAGGCTTTGAGAGCAAGCACAGCTCTGCTCATACCTTGTCCTCAGCCTCTGTTTTCCGGAACTGTGAGCCAATGAGTGTCTGTTCGTAGTTACTGTGGTGCTTTATCATGACAGTCCTAGGACACTAACACGTATTTATTTGGTATATTTATTATACATGCCTACACTGACTACTTCAAGTCAATAAGAAAGCATTAAACTTTGATGTGCCAGATTTTCTCAAATTTATTTGACAATGAAGTCCTTTTAATAAAATTCCTAATAACTTCCTCTACATAGATTTCCACTTTAACATTTAAGATACTTCAAGGCTCCTTCTTACTATTACCATTACTAAATATTCTTTAATTCTTCAATTCTTTTTAAACACCCATCATAAATTTTCTCATAAACATGTTATTTACTCGTCTTATTTCCTACATGTCTCACAGTCTAGGAAAATGACTTATAGATCTCTACATAGCTCACACATATTGCCCCACAGTGTTGGAACACAAATGGCTGTGATGGAATCTGGACCAAGAATTTCCTAGGCTTTGGCTCCTCACATGAAAGTTCTTCTCTGGCAGGCCTGGATAGTCTTAATTTGTTATATAAATTGAAGCACTTATTGCTTAGCAGTTCTACCTGATTTTTTTATTCTCCTCCCAAGCTGTGGTGGGTTTTGTGTTACCCGTTTTACTATGTTCATTGAGCACATATTATATCATTCACTGTGCTAAAAGCTTTCAGGAATTTCTTTTTTTTAGTCCTCAAAACAATCTTGTGATTTTTTTTTATATACTTAAAAGCTGAGCCTCCTAGAAGCTGAAAATGCATACAAAAATCACAAGATCAGCTACTGAGTACCAGGCTAAAGATGCAAATATAAGCTGGTCTTATTCTAGAAAGTCTGTATCTTTCTTTTAGTACGTCATCCTGTCCCAGTTTCTGCAAGAACATTTAGGTAATAAGTACGCTGTCTACTGGCACGATGGTATGTTATACGTAATACGTATGAAATAATAGATTTTGCAACATCTGTACCTTCCCGGTTGGACTGAATCTTACAGTTCCAATTTAACTAATTTTAGTTCTCTCTCATTGCAAGAAAATAAGTTTTCAAAAATAAGTTAGCTCGTCACATTATTCATAATATTGCTTCCAAATTTACTTGCCTAGCATTATTACAAAGCATGAAGGGAACATACAGAACACACTGAATGTTTTCTGCTGACTGCAATCCCACTTCAGTAATCAAATAAGTTGTCTTATGAGTTTAGAACAAATCTCACAACATTTCTAAGTGATCTAACATGACTTATGTGCCTTCAAGTTTATAGCACCAATAGGTTAAAACAGAAAATAAAATATAATCTAAGATGTTTGCAAGACATAGCCTCTAAACTACTTACCCCCATGACCGTATCTTCTATGCCAGGTAAATTCTAAAAACAAAAGAAAACAAAATTGGTCCTAAAGCAAGTCTTAGAGTTGTTTCAAACATCTCTCAAGTGAGAACCTAGTTAATAGGTAGGACTGGTCCCTCCCTGTTAAGGCTGAAATATCTTCTCATCTGGACAGATATTTATATTTCATTGATGGAAGCCTAAAGTTTTCAGTTAATAAAATTATGATGAAGTTTGTACATAATAATGTATGTTTGTTTCATCTCATTCATAAAAATGACTTCACCACAATAACTTAGCCAAAATGTTTCATTATTATGCTTACATTATATATGTTATTCATATTTACATCTGTATATGTAATGATATTATGGATGTTAATAATATTTAAGTATTAATGAAATCATCCTGTTTTGGAAACTCGATTCAACAATAAAATTTACTACTCAAAATAAAATATTATTTTTTATTTCCCTGAAGGTAAACGAGAAATTCAGTAGAACGTTCCTCATGTCTGTCACAATGTGGTCAGCAAAGAACACCACCCAACAGGATGTGACGTGTGTCACCAAATGAGACAGCAGTTTAACAAATATATACTGGATTAAGGTTCTTGATTAATGTACCTGAAAAATTGATCATTAGAAAGCATACTATGCTCAAATAAAGATATAATGTACCTTCCCTCAAAGGAATTCTCTGAAAACATCCTATCTCACTTTGAAAGAAATTTATTCTCTTTGAATATATCTGTCCTAAGTGAAGGACTCTTGAAATTATTTCATTACTCTTCTGTCATGTTATTTTAAACAAGATTTTCCTAAGATTTACTAAACTGTTGAAAGATTTGTAAGATTCAATAACATGTTGGAGCCAGTCAGAATACTCTTAGGAAGTGACGATTAATTTTCAAGAATTTTGTGAATCAGTTGTTAAACATGGCAAAAGTAAAAACAAATTAACTTACCAATAAGCAAATACATGAAGAACAAATATAATATGTCTAAAATCTATTACTTAATTTTTTTTAACCTCAATTTACTATTTCTTACTGAAGTTACCTTAGCCTAGATATCTGGGTAACAAAAATGATAGAGTAGTGAGCTGTGGCATTTTTTTCCAACTCCACATTAAATTACATGGAGTTGAAATTGACTGTCCCACAAAGGTTAGCATCAACCTCCCTATCCAAAGTTTGAACATTCCCTGGCACAGTTCTACATGAGTTTTTAACTGAGAGTAAAAAATTTAAAAATTAAGACAAATATTAACGTATAAAATCTGTTTACTTTTGCAAGTCAGATGTCAAAAGAAACCATGATTTTCAACATCATACAACAGAACCAAAAAGGGAAAACATGCTGATCACGCTTAGGTAATGTGTGGAGCAGGGAGAAAGGTGCTTCTTACCCGTTAGACAGCTTGTTAATGATGCCATCAGGAGATGGGTGATCACCAACCACATTTTCATCTTCTGGTTAGAAGCAGCTCACTTCAAATGGCTTTTTTTTTTTTTTGTAAAAGAAAAGCTTTTGTTTTATGGTAGCTGGATATTAAACACCTGCATCAAGAAGAGAAAAGAAGGCAGGGGAGGAAGAGGGAGGAGCAGGAGAGGAAGGAGAAGGAAAAGAACGGAGGGAAGAAGGGAAATGTCCATCATTTGAGGCCAACAATATCATCAGTTCTGCTTTGTTTTATGTTTCTTGTTTATAGTACACATTCTAGTTTATTTGCAGGCCCTGTAACCACGACATGGTAAGGAACAGCTTTGTACTCTAGGGCCTCAGCGGCTCCGATCAGGAACAAGCCGCTCAGTTGGGGTATGTTCAAGTTCTTTTCCTTAGCCACTGACTTTTATGACCCTCTCTACAAATAGCACAATCGCCAATATTCCAATATCAGTCATTTTACTCGAAGATGAAGCTTTTGTGAAGTGAAGACTGGGAGACTCATTTAAGATAAGAGCTTTGTCCAAGCGCCTTCTAAAGACACCGACCTCACAGGAGGGTGATACGCTAGTGCCTGCTGTTGGTGGCTGGTGGAAACTTTTTCCCAGAATACTAATTTTTAGTGTTAAAACACAGTGATGGAATAACATATTTAATCTCCTTTTTGTCTTCACCTTTTTATTCAACAAAAGGTACCAACAAAAAAGCCAGTCTAAGTTTCATGAGGTTAAGTATTTAAAAAGTGGTGAGCCATACGTAAAGACAATGAGACAAAATGACTTAACATAAATTGTTATGAATCCACATAGCAATCTAATTGTAATATATTTTTAATTTTTTTGTTTTTAAGAGAATACAAAATAATAAAAACAAAAAGAGAGATGCACAATTTCACGAAATTAAATGATATGAATTCAACAATGGTTGTTATATTGTACATCGTTGTCTTCAAATTAGTTGTGCAGGTCAGCAGATATAAACCTGCAATACTAGTCACAAAATTAAAAGGTGAAAAAGACCGAAGTCTCTTTCAATAGACAAGTAGAAATCAGCATTACCATCATCCAAGCTGTCCTATGTATAACAGATATATTTATTTTTTAGACTGGAGAGATAGCTCAGTGGCACAGTGTATTTTCTCGGTACAAAACAAAATCACGAATGATAAATTTTGCCAAAACTAATGACCATATAAGTGCTGAAATTTCACCAACGGACTTGGAAGAGCCTCTTGGAAATGAGGGTACACAGCTGAAGCCTTATTATCTTTATGGAAAATGTACCTGTAACTTAAGCCAACAGAAATGAGGGCTCAGAAAGGCAAAGAATTGCTTGCCTTTAAGAAGTTTCCAGATAACAGAAACACAGAGAGATATACAAGTTCGGGTAATGAAATAGTGATTCAGACTCGTGTGCCATTCACCTCATAAGAATGTTAATCATTTTAATTGGAAGCCCTACTACTGACTGTGGTAGGCAGGGCCTGAGGTTGGAGGTGCCATACTTTAAGATCAAAGTCATTTGATTGCTCTGAAATGCAATAATTTTTACTGAAATTCCTTGAGATGAACATATTTCAGGGCATTAGAAAGATTTCTTCAGTATAACCACATAACCCAGAGATTCCGCTGCAAGATATCAAACCATATTTTCCAAGATTATATGAGAGCATAGCACAAGTCTTAGGTTAAATTAAGTATAAAACACATAAGATAAAGATAAATCAAGGAAGCAATTCTGAAAGAAAAATACTTAATGTTATAGGTTCCACATAGAAATTAATATTATCGAAAAGAAAATTTTCCTACTATTTATTTGCATTGTATTGATATGTTAAGGAAGATATGAGATTCCATCATTTCAACTATGTTGAACTCTGAGAAGTATCTATTATTAATATTCAAGAAGCATAAGACTTTCCCGAGGCTGCCCAAATGCTTATCTATGCAGTGGTGCCTCACTTATGGAGGTTACAGTCCAGACACCCCCGCGAGAAGTGAAAATCAGTAAAGTAGCGATAGGCTTTGTAAACCCTTCCCACACTCTTACAAACTCTTCCCACACTTCTAAAAACATTCCTAATGTTCTTAACCATTTTCTAAACTCGTAAGCCTATGTAATTTTAACAACATGCATATACTGCTTGGTTCTGCATAATCTCATGATATAGTGGGAAATCCACTATATATATAACTTAGATTAGTATTTTTTGAAAGCCCGTGAAACAGTGAGTCCACAAAAGTTGAACCGAGAATTAGTGAGGGACTACAGTAATACATAAGCTAAAACCTTTTTCTTTTCAGTGTCTTGGTTACTCTGTAGTGAGTAAACCATTTATCCCAAAAAAAGATTGAATTCTTATAGAAAATGAAGTACAAGTGGGTCAAATTATCAGCAGGAAATAGAATATCATTTCAAAACATAACCAACAGGTGGCTTTTGTCAAGATTAACTTTTGAACAATGTATGTCTTAGGGACAACTGAGAAAGTCACAAGTATATATCTATCAGGCTTATATCAATCCTGGAATTTAAAATTCTGATTTGATCCAATTTCTTTCACCAGGCAGGAATGATAAAAAAGAAAAGCAAATTGTTTTTAAAAGGTGAAAAATGAAGAAAAACCTTCAAGAGGCAAAAAAATCAATTAAGTGATCTGAGGAAGACTATTTAGCTTTTTATTTCAATCATGTATGTTATCATTAGTACCTAAATATGTCCTAAATGAAAATTATTCAACTTGGTTATATCTTTCTTAGCTTCACCAGACACAAACAAGGTGGACTGGAACATTTTGCTAGTCCTTGGTTTCTAATTTTCCTACTAGATTATGTACAATAATTAGGATAAGTTCCTTTAATGCAAAGGGAGAAAAAAAGAAAAGAGAAAAAAAATCACGTCAAAATGTTGGCAATACCAGTTATCTTGTAAATATTAACTTAGACTAATATTTGTAGAAACATTTACAGACCATAAAGCATGCACAATTATTGTTGGAATTTAAAGAGCTCTAATTTATTTTCTAATAAAGTAACAAACACAATTTAAGAAATAAATGGTTGTCACAGATATTCAAAGTTAAGAGCAGGGGTGCTGCTGCAGAGTGGATGTCAAGTGAAGGGCAAATGGCACTGACCAGAGAGAAAAAGAAACAAACAGAAACAGCAGTAAAGAATGAAGAGGAGCTTGTATGAACATGTCCGTCAGATTCTACATTTCGAGGCAGTGTGTCAGGGGTGTTTGACCTATTTACTCATGAATTCTATGTGTAGAATGGAAAACTGGTGTAAGTCCACATAAAAGATTCGTTGTAGCCACACACAACAACTGATTTTAGGAAATGGAAAATAAAATGCTGAGGAACTTTCTCAGTCCAGGATGTTATTTACCACGTCCTTCTCAGATAACAGTCACTGCATGCAGGAACTTGTGCAGACACAGAGCAAAATAGGACAAGGGAAGCCAGGCCGATCTGGTCTGAGTGTTGCCCCCACCACTGTAGCTTTTAAGTAGGACAAGTTAACCTCTGACCTTCATTTCCCTCCAGGGCAAAATGTGAAAGGAGTTCAGGCTCCGTAGGAGTACCTGAGGGCTATGTGGGGTTGGGTGTGTTACATGTTTACTATGAGACTGCTCAATAAATATTAATTTATTATTGATGACTATAGACTTATCAGGGTAGGGAGAAAGAGAGGGAGGGAGGGAAGGAGGGAGGAAGGGAGAGAGAGGGAGAAAAAACGATTCCTCTGCACTCATAAATTAAAGGAGAAATTTAATTTGGCTTATATTGTTTTTTAGCAGTTTCAGTCTATAGTTGGCCTGCCCCAAGAAACAAAAGCTAAAGGAGAAGCCCAGGAAGGCCGCCTGACAAAGTCCTGCCTGCAGTAATTTAACCACACCCCTCCTCCTACCAGCACTTTTAGCTATAGCACCTTCATGATTCAATTACCTTCCCAAAGCCCCACCTCAGAGTGCATGAGACTCATGGGGGGGGGCATCTAGATATAATTCATAACAACGTCTGTATCTATCTACATCTATCTATCTATCTATCTATCTATCTATCTATCTATCTATCTGTTGTACCAGGGATCAAACTCAGGACCTTGTGCTTGCCAGGCAGTTGCTTATGCCACTGAGTTTACCCCCCAGCCCTACCTACCTACCTACCTACCTATCTATCTACCTAACTATAAAATACACAGAGAACATGCGTAAAACAAATGAACCATACCTGGATTACAAAACACTTGCCATAAACTGAAATTTCTTTAATTTTCTCAAATGAAGGTTAAAACAAGTAGGGAATAGAAAATGTATCCCTGAGGCTTTGCCTAGGGTGGCTGTGAGTTGTCAATGTTATTTATTTATTTTTTTTTTTTGCTCCGAATACCTTCAGGGCAGGTTTGGCTGGCTTGAGTTGTGGGAATCAAACCACAGCAACCTGAGCCTGAATTCTTTGTTGAAGCAGCCACTTAAAGAACTGAGCTAAGGGGCAGGCCCCCATGTCAATGTTATTCTTAAAAAGGATATGCTGAGTATCAATATTTTAAAGCACATTTGGATAACAGTTAATATGTTTCTGGACTTCTCTGTCTTGCAGTGGGAATCTGCCCCCTCTGATCAGCACGCACAGTTGCTCGTTTTGAGCTTCTGTGTGTTGCACGTACTATCTCTTCCTTCACTGGAGTACACTGCCCACTTCAGCAGGACAGCGAGCCATCACTCTGGTGAGGGTAACTGCCGTCACTTCATTGGTTTCCAGGTGATCAGACAGAAAAGTGCTGCCGCTGGCAGGATCACACACTCGCTGTCTCCTGCAGTGTGCTCCACCGCAGCACCTGTGGCCGCATCATTTGTGATCTCCCACCTCTTCAGCAGCGTGGTGGAGAAGCTAACTGCCCTTTGTTTTTCTCATGAGGAAAAGCCACGAGGAGGCCACGGCCAAGGCCCTCGCCTCCCCGGGCCTGGCGACAATGCAGCAAAGGAAAACAAACAAGCCTGGCAAACAAGTGCCAGCTATAGGACATGCCCATTTCTCCCCAGTAGCTGAAATAACAAGGTGACCAGAGGCAAGCACCTGGGCATATGCTCGTCCCTGGGGCCACGCTGTGCTACTCAGCTCCTGGAATTTCCTGGCCTCCAGAGCCTGTAGCTTCTAATATTCTGAGTCTAAGACAGATGCGCGACCCCGCCATTGGACACTGCATCTCCCAAGCCATCGAGCTCTCCAGCCTCGACTGCCCATAGTGGCACTCAATTCGATGTCCAAGAGAATTCAGCTTTTACTTTTCTCCAGTGTCCTTTAGTAAATGCCATACTCAGGTATTAAAGCAATACTTTATAACATAATGGAATATAACAGGTTCTCTCTCTTTTTTCTCCTTCATTCATCCCATATTTATCTATCTTTCCCTTTCCCTCTATCCATTAGACAAGTCTAGAAATGTGGCCCATACCCTGATACGTATTTCTGCTGTACACAGATAAGGCCAGCTAGCCCTTTGTTCTGGTTGGTGCTAGTAGCCCAAATGAATGATTTAAAAGTGCTTCAACAATATATTAGGAAGACTTTCCTCATTAACAATTATTTACATGGTATTTACCACTGCTATACAATAAAAGTATGTTCCATCAAGACTGACAAAATAAACTTTTCACTGCGCTGACGAGGATCTTATTTACACTGATAAAGATACAATCTCAGGAATACTCACATATACTAGCAAATGGTTTCATCTCTATTTTAAAAATAAAAAAATCAGATGTTTTGGTACACAGACAAAACACTAAGCACTCACTTCCATCTTCAGCACAGCCCATAACAGATCATTTGAAAAGAGTCATTAACCAGAAGGTTCACCTCTGTTCCTCATTCCCATTATTGTGAGCTGTTTCTGAGGAACATTTTCTATCTATTTCCAGGAAGTGATCAGAAGACTCTTATTACAGTTTAAGCACAGTTTATTTCAGGAGCAAGATGCCAATACCTCCTACACTACAGTTGAAAACTGCGGGATGTGCTCTTCTCAGAATCAGTCCGAAATTCTGCCTCCTCTGCTCATCTGCTCTGTAAACATGCAGATTTGGTCTCTTGTTCAAAGGATTACTGCATGGAGTAAGTCACATAAGTGTGTAGATTCAAAAGTCTTATACAGTTATGGGTAGCAGAGGAATAATGCAATGAGACATTATATTTTCTGGGAACAAAATTAGTTATGAATTTTAAAATATATTACTCCTTTAGAAATGGTTTACTATGCATTTAAATACTAAATTCATTGAGCCTTTTTAGATAAATATTATCTTAATTTTTGCATTATTAAATATAATTTCAATAAAAATGACACAATCCTTTCTACCCAAATAATGGTATATTTTAGATGTTCTTTTTTGGTGTTACGGTGACCTTTCTAAATTCTGTCATCATCTTGTAATGTCACTTTAACCTTTTGCAAGCATAGTCATAAACAAGGATTGAATCACTCACTGATATGCTTAGGTATATTTAGTAAAAATGTCTGAAGAATGTACTGCTCTGAGCTAAGGAATGAGGTACATAACTGAAGAAATGTTCTATGTCCTGAAAATAATTACATTAGCTTTCTTTGGTAGACCAGAAGCCCAAGTGTCTTAATCCACCGGTAGAGCCGCAGTGGCATGTAGTGCTCTTCAGACTAGAAAAATCTTGGGTCCTCCAACAGCCTGCCACAAGATTATGTATGAAATACATGTGAAAGCATCCAGGAGGGGTGGAGCACGTCTATAATCCCTGTACTTCAGAGGCTGAGGCAGGGGGATCACTGCAAGTTCAAGGCCAATCTGGGCTACATAGAGTTTATGCCTGCTGGCAATACATAGCCTGACCTAGCCGCAACAAAAAATAAGTAAATGAATAAATAAATAAATAAATA
>NW_004524676.1:431935-440889 GCF_000260255.1 Octodon degus | reverse complement strand
CCACAATCCTAGTATTCAGGAGACAGAAGGATTAGGAATCTGGGACCAGCAGCCTGGTCTACACAGCAAACTTTGTTGAAAAGGAACAAGAAGGAGATGGGAGCGAAGTAGAGAGAGAGGAAGTGGGAAGGCGAGGAGAAGCACAAAATATTTCCAAAGACTTCAAGAAATGCAGCATCCCCGTAGTGTGAAGTGAAATGATTCAGAGGCTACTACGGCACAAGGCATTTCGACAATATGGCTAGTAACTGAGCGCGGATGGTGCCTCTCAACTGTCCAGCACAACTGCTCTTGTGTTAGATGATCAGATTCAGGGTTAAATTGATTATGCTTATCTTTTCAACAATGTCGTGCATATAGAGGAATTCCCAAATAGCGGAACCTCGTCTGTGACGTTTGTAGCCTGTTTTTTTGCAGGATAACTGAAAGCTATAGGGTCACACTGAAACTACAACTCATCAGCTATGCTTATCCACAGGTAAGCAGCACTTGCAGTGGAAGCGTAAGTACGAAGTCCTACGTGACCTTGGTCCTACATTTTAGGAGTGTGTGTATGTGCAGTTAGACACATCCTGAAATCTGAGGAAATACAGAAAGTCTGCGCTGATCTGAAATTATCGCTCAGAGTGCCAGTGACACAGCTATTTTGCTTCAGGTTATACAATTTGAAACACTAAAGGAAATTGAGAAAGGAATAATGACGGATCGAGCAATGTGAATTCTTGACTTGCTAACAATTCTGAAAATTACTGATTCAGTCAATGGACGAAGAAAAGAAAAACACATATTTTCTTATTCCCAAATATAGTCTAGGGATAGCTGTGTTACCAGCATTTGGGTAAGTTAGAGTCCTGAACAATTCCAAACAATGATTGGGTTTTCAATTTTCTGGCGAGTAGCCTTGGTACCTGTATTTTAATCAAGCTTCCCAGGGAATTTATAGGTATACTAAAAGTTCAAGAGTTACTTACTAAGTGTGTTAAATGAAGGTTGGAATAGTTCTACTGCTCACAGAGATAATCTGTAAGGAAATTTGTGCATGTTAAAGTATTGAGCCACACCCTTACCCGATGCACTCTGAAATTCCCAAGATGCGCAGAACTTAATGGCCAGCCTCTTGAGAGTTTTATCTGTCCAGTACTTTATGTGGCTTTGAGTCTAGGTAAAAAGGTAGTGTTTCCTGTGTTTACGTCAGATTTTATGTGGCCATTCCATCAGGCAAAAGGCATTTTGACGTACTGCTTTGATTAATTCCTGAGAGGATTCTATCTTTATATGAGACTTGGGGGCTTGCGGGTTAGCTCAGTTGTTTCAAGCGCCTGCTTGGGAAAATTCAGGCACAGGGGACCATGGTTCGATTCCCAGCTCCACATGACGCACTAGACCTGCTATTAAGGCAGCCTGAGCCAGCTTTAAAAAAAAAAAAAAAAGGAATCGTTCTGTACGAGCCTCTTGCTGGGCTGCGCTGGGTGACCTGCTAAATGTACTTTTAACTTTGCTTGCCACCCAAATGCAATTCAATTTGACCTCAGAAAGTTGAAGAATGATAAGAAATGTATGCTGTGATACTGTCTCTGTGAACCGTATCAAAAGTCCAAAGTAAGATTTCGTAACTCTTTGACAGCAAAAAAAAAAAAAAAAAAAAAAAAAATTACAATGCCAACAAGATGCAGTGCTCAAAACATTCCAACGCCCTTCTCTTTTGTGTTCACAGACATGCACAAAGCGACAAGCGCTGTGAAGAAGCAGAGCCAGATGGAAGGGCTCACTCGATTTACGCTAGGAGCCCAGAAGCTTTCTGGGTTGTAGTGCTGCCGCTTGGTAATGGCTTGGTGATGTTCCTCCGCAGAGCTCCCGCGGCCAGCACAAAGGCTTCATTCTCGACGTGCACCTCTGAGGCTGCATCCGGAGCTGTTTCCCCTCACGCCTCTGCAAACGTTCAGGAGGTCAACAGCTGCCAGCGGAGCATAATAGCTGTGGATCCTGCACAGAAAGGAGCAGCTTCGCTTCTGCTTTCCCGACCCCAAAGTACATGGAGTTTCTTGATGTCCCCTGACAAGCCATGTAAGCATGTGGGGATAATGAGATCGATGATTTTGTAACTTGTGTGAGTTGCTCCTCAGGTTAAGAGACACACCACAGGCGAGGCAGCTTCCTCTTGACAGAGCAGCTAGAATCTGCAAGTCTGTCTTTTGCACAAAAGGCGAGAATTGCTGACTGTAGACCACAGAAGCAGTACTTAAGCTATGGAGCCCTTTATATCTAAGTAACTTAGGCCCTTGTTCCTAGAAACAAGAAAAGGGTTTTTTTCTTAATGGAGTTTGATTTGTTTTTGAAAATTCAATAACATGCAATGCATATATGGACCAGCTCCACATGATGAATGTGCTTATTATCACAAACTGTCTTTAAAAGACCTGAGAAAATAAGTCTTAATAAAACCAAGCATTTATTTTGAAAACACACATAAAAAGATCCCAATGAACATTTGTGTAATTTAACCATTGAGACATCTGTGATTACCGTATGCTGTTCTGAGACCAAGAGTATTGTTTTATTTTGTTAGAATACATCACAAAATAGCCACACAGTCTCATTCCTTTTTCTAATAGATTATACATTCCATACCCCAATGCCTTACACGTTGAATATACTCAGTAAACATTTGTTGAATAAGCTTATCGAGTAATTAGGAACCAAAAACCATTGCAAATAGTCTACTTGAGTAGGAGAAAACAGCAACAATGAAATCCCAACATAGGAAACAAAGGTCACATTAAAATAACACTAAAAAGTTTACTATAGGTAGCACATATTTGTATATAACCCTTTGAAAGATGAGTGGGAAGGGATGTGTAATCAAACTGCAGCACCATAAAGGTCATGGACTTAGCTTCTGGTTTCTTCCAAAGGCAATGAGTTGCTGCTGAGTGTTTCTAGAAGAAAATGTCACCATAATATTTAACCCTAAGTACTTGGGGTAATGACAGCCCTGTGGTCCACATCTCTCTTAAAGTCTTCATCACTAAAACATCTACTGGGGACAATTCCTAACTCCTGTATCCTGAATCCTGCAGGATATGAGCTTTCAGGTTTATATTGATAGCATGCTCTTGAGCTATATAAGAAGGAGCTTTAACTCATTTTATTACTATTTGCATCAAATATTAATTAAATTCTCAACAGGCCAAGGTTGAGTAAATACCTATTATCTTACAAAATTATAGGAAAAAAAAAAAAGACAGATTAGCAAAAGATGAAATCTAAAAGAAAAGGATTCAAAATTTGTAACAGTATCTTTTATTATTCTCTCTCAAAGCATTGCATTGTATCAAATCCAAGTCCCATCAATCAATGAATATCTATGAAGTATCCATCAATGGAAAGGTCTGTGCAAGTCTCAGCTATTAGAAGTAAAGGCAAATTCTCTACTTCACAGATTTGGACTCGAAAGCCTCAGCGACGTCTCAGTAAATCTGCCTTTGGGTGCCGGCCACCAAGGGAAGCTGTGGATTACACATTCATACTTTATGGAATATGTTTCCAGATCTCTAAAGCTTAGATAACAATAAAAAATTCAACTGGATCTTCAGGAAGTATAACTACCTTCTTGTATTCTCTAGTTTAACATTTATCAATGATGTAACTTTATTTCATAATTCATTCAACAAGTATTTATTGAGTCCTTGTATTAGGCATTGGACTAGGCCATAGAAATAAAAAGATTGGGCTTGAGAGATAGTTCAATAGAATAAGTGCTTGCCTGGCAAGTGCAAGGTCCTGAGTTTGATTCCTGGTGCCACCAAAAAAAATAAAAATAAAAATAAAAGGATCAATTAAAATGTAATAATCTAAATAGTTAGGACCTCCTCCATATATATAGTCTCACAGCCCTCCATGTGGAGGGCCAGCCAGATAGCTCAGTGGATTAAAATGCCTGCTTAGGCAGAGTGCAGTGGCCAGGGTTTGATCCCCAGTGTTCTGTGTGGGCCCTGCCCCTGAGGCATGCTGAGATGTTGATTGAGACTGGGTGTGGTGGTGTGCATCTGTAATCCCAGCTTTTGGGAGGCTGAAAAACAGGAGAATCACTAGGACTCCAATCTATGTAGTGAGACCCCATAGACCCTGTACTAAATACATAAAATAAATTAACACTCAGCCATGTGGAGATCATGAACATTCTTCGAATAAATGAGAGTGAAATTTAAAGGTAAGTCACAGGTTGGCATAATGATAGTATTTGAAGAGCAATGTTAAGCAATGGATAGATTAAAGGAAGAAAAATAAAACAACAAATATAAATTTACAATTCTATTTTCCCATCATAAATCTCTAACAGCATTTTGAAAAAGGGAAGGATGCAATGACAGCTGTGTCTGTTGGCAGGAGCTCTACAGCTCTTTACTTTCTTGCCAAATTATTTACTTCCTCTACCAATTTAAGCGAAAGAGTTTTAACCTTTCTTCTAAAGTTTCTACTGAAGTAAAACAGATTGCTAAAAATTGCTTCCTGGTTATTTTAAAGATTTAAGTGACATCATCATTTTAACTTCAATTTCTTAGAATAAAAACATTGGACATTCAGAGATTGTAGGATACAGAAATTTTTTCTTTCTTATTTTGTGTACTAATTTTGAATGTATAAAACAAGGTTCAATATGGTTATTCGAGGACCTTTAATTTTAGTAATGCATTAGTGTTATGTTCAGTATGTCCAAAATTCTGTCCCCAAATTTTATGTTATTATTAACATTTAAGTAACTGACACACCTTGAAAATTATGTTTTTCACAATTATGCAGAATGCCATACTAGCTTGCATAATTAAGCTGAAGTTACATACACACATCCCGTTTTCCTGTAAATATTTATGATAGCATAAAAGTAGCCAGCTGTACGTCTCCATAGCCATGCTTGAGAGATACAGAAAGCACTCTGTGTTCAACCATTTGGTACGATGAAAGGAAGGTGTGTGAGTGTGCGTGAAAGTGTCGAGCCAGGGTTTACACTCGTGTGATGCTGCATCTGACAGGGTTGGGGTCCAAATACCTGAGCATCATAGAGGGTACAATAAACTTACACCACTTTAAGATTTGTTTTTGAAAAATGTTTCCTATTTTTCTAGTATAAGTAGCTCACTTCAGTACAACCGCACATGGAAGACCAGATTTGCAAGTTTTGGAACACAGTGTATGTGTATCCTGCCCATAAAAGAGCAGCTTCGCTTCTGCTTTCCACCCCAAAGCACATAGAGTTTCTTAATGTCCCCTGACAAGTGATCTATGCATGTGGGGACAATGAGATGGATGAGTCTGTAACTTGTATGAGTTGCCCTGCACGTTAAGAGATGCACCACAGGCAAGGCAGCTTCCTCTTGATAGAGCAGATACAGTCTACAACAGTCTCCCTTTTACATAAAGGTATTAATTGTAATTGAATCATCAGATTACTCATGCATAGATGGTGAAGATGACCCATCATGGTAAAATACATGCTTTCATAACAGGAGAATGGTGCAGGTGGGTAATCCTGGTGATGGTGATAACAATGATGATTTTGGCCAGTAAAATGGAGCAAGAATCAAATGATGCAGACACAAGGAATGCAGACCCCTTCATTCAAATGATAAAGAAAACAGCAATGTGAGTGCATATTTCACTAGTCAAATGTTGTTTGTTTGTTTGTTTTGGGAAGGGTCTACAGGGTGTTCAGGGTCTCACTACTAGATCCAACCCCCAAGAGCTGGGATTATAGGTACGGACCACCACGCCCAGTCTCAATTGCCTTCTCAGCACACGCTGGGGGCAGGGCTGGCACAGCAGGCCCAGGGATCAAACTTCCAGCCCCTGTGCCTGCTTGCAGGCACTTTAATTTGCTGAGCTATTTGGCTGGCCCTCAAATGTTGTTTAAATGTTCACTAGCCAAATGTTGTTATAAAATGGCCATGCAAATAAATGGAACAATCCAATTAGAACTAGCTCTGAAAATATAGTGAGGGTTTTGGCAGTGGTAAAAGGTGGTAGCACTTGTATTGGATGTTGGAAATTGTACCAGCCACAGTGTTACAAGATGCTGTGTAATACACTAGGACTGAAATACTAGTAGAACGTTCTGTAGGCACCAATAACCATAATAAAAAATTATTTATTATGACACTCCACTAACTGAACTGAAACCATTCATGGTTCTGCTGTACCTAGCAGGGATTTTTCATAGTAATATCAGGGATGTAAAAGACTTACTGAAAAATGATGGGTCAAAATATAGCATAAATATTTAGGCTTTTGTAGACGTGAAGACATTATGCTTTCAGTTTAGATATTTAACGTGGAACTCATCTCATTAGGTCCTTTTTCATACAGTAATAAATTGAATCATGTTGTGAACAGATTTGTTGCTCCCATCTCCCAAAGTAATAAGAATGTGACAGTCTGGTTTACCAGTTTCCAAATGATGTTACATTTGCTAACAGCACATGCTGACCAGTGCAGGCAGGAACCGTCTGCAAGAACAAAGCAGAAATCCCCAAGGAGAGGTTGCAATTTCAAAACAGAGAATTGAGTAGTACAATCTTTGGGTTTCAGAAAGATTTACATTGGCCTCATCGATGTCAAAGAAAAGCAAACTGGTACTGCCGATGTCAGCACTGCACTGTGATGGAGACATTAATATGAAAACCTCCTACAACAAAACCAAAGGTGGAAGAGATGCTGTAGATGAGTTCTGCAGCAACTGTGATACCACTTGAAACACAGCGCACTGGCCAAGGCTGCTGCTTTCCTCAATGCTAAACATATGCGGCATAAATAGTTCGATAGTTACAAAGAAAATAACAAGTGAAAAGGATTATGGAGAAATTTTCTTAGAGGATCGGGACTATAATTCATAAGAGATCATTTACAGGAAAAGAAAAGCAAAATATCTCTGCCAAAGAAACTATGGAAAAATAGTGTGGGTCACACTGGTGAGGTTACAGGTGAACACACAGGCATGACATCCCAAAGACCAACTATGACTGCTGGAAGATCAGTATGACGTGAACCGTGCCTCATAAAAAAGGACGCGAAAACAAAACATGCCTTCTACTAGTGTGCTTCTTGTGCATGAAACAGGCAGTTGTCTTGTGGGAAGACTGCTTTGGGCATGACAGTTGAAGCAAAGCTTCTTTCTGTGGTAGATTTTTGCTTGGGTTTACAGTGTAGTTCATATAGAAACTGATTCTTGATGTTGTCTTTTAGGTTTTGTAAGCAAGGAACACAAAAGATGTGATGATGTTGATGTTTTTCCTAAACACACAATACATAGAACTTAATACTTCATTTTATAGACTCTCCTAACTGAACAGCAGCAGCAGCCAGATGTCAAGCATGTCCTACAAAAAGACTAGAAAAAGCAAAACACCGGTGTTGTCAGTGCAAGTGACGCATATGCAGGGAATCTGCTGCTTCTGTGAGTGAAAACTGCTGTGCGTGTGATAGATGAAGTGAAGGTTATTTTATGGAGCATTGTTGGTATTTTAATTATAGTTCATATAGGAATGTATATCTATTATTATTTTTAGACTGTACATTAAAAAGCCAATGTTGAAAATTTGATGCATTTTTAAAAAATGCTCAATATATTAAAAATGGAAGGGCCAGCAAGATAGCTCAGCAGACTAAGTACCTGCTTTGGCAAATGCAGGGACCAGGATTTGATGCCCAGTCCCACATGTTACGCTGGCCCTGCCCCAGGGGGGCACGGAGCTGGCAGCTGAGTTGGGGCAAGGTGGTGTAGGCCTACATTCCAGCTCTGAGGAGGCTGAAAAGAGGAGGATTGCTATGAGTCCGAGCTGTGAGACCCTGTGCCACATACATTTACAAAACTTCATTTTTGCAAATTTTTTCCTATTAAGCACTCATTGTTTAACATAATTTAACTATAAAAATTAATAATTCATCAATAGAAATATTCTAAAGAATAAGGGCGGTTTTGACACACCCATAGTTACTAACCTTTATGACCAAAAAAATGCCTTGTGCTACATAAGGCAAAGAGAAAGGCTTCAAAATTAACCTCCAAATTTTAGGCAAAAAGTAACATCTTTCTAGACTTATCTAAGTGAACATCCATTCTTCATTTGCACTTGATCTGTACTAATCTGAAGTATTTAAAACAGGATGTTCCTGTTTAATATGTTTGTTGTCATTTTAATAATAACTCTTTCATCAGTAGCTGCATTATGCTTTCAGTAGTCACGCTTTTATGGGTTCGTCTTCCCCTTGTTTTCATTTTGAGAGATACTTGCTTTCACTAATATCTTGAATTTCTAGGATATAGAATATATAATGATTTATCTTCTGCTGCACTGAAGCTCTCTGCCCCGACAACTCCAGCAGAACAAAACCCACCCAGTATTGCCCTTATATTTCTTTTTACATATAAAAGGATGGCGGCATATTTGCTTATAGCCATGTCAGCCCCAACCTTACAAAATTGCAGGTTGCAAGCATCTATCCTTAAAAAAAAGTCTCCTACTTAAGAAGCTATGAATACACAGTTGTTGAATATTTATATCATGAAAGATGATTAGGAGTTTTATTATTAGGACAAAGAAATGAATGATACCTCAGAGTTTGAGTACTTTGAGCTCTTTAAAAAAATAGTCACAGAACCAAGATTTCTCTCTCCTTGCACTCTGAACTCCCTTCCCAAAGCTGGGGCTTCCTCTGAAGTTCCTTTGCCCATCGAAAGGCCAGATCCCACAGAAGATGAACTCACAGGGAAGACTGAAAGGGGAATACCACACCCTGGCCCCAAGTTGGCATTAGCCACTGTCTGTGCTCCACATTCACTTGTTTGCTTTAAAAGTCATTCATTTTGTTCTACAAAACTGTCATTGCTTGGTTAAAGAAGTCATTGTCTTCAGAAACCTTGGTGTAGTTGAACTGACAGTTACTGTTGTGACCTCTGAATT
>NW_004524676.1:429809-431730 GCF_000260255.1 Octodon degus | reverse complement strand
AAAAACTGTCCTTCATACCTTCTCATTCAGGAGGAAGATCCTGAAATTGCAGCCATCAGGCCCTCCCTTGAGTTGCCTGCTTCATAGGACTCCAACGTGCTCACACATTAACAAATCTGTATGCCTTTTCTTCTGTTAAATGGACTGTTAGCAGTTTTTTGAAGAGACTCAAATTAGTAAGCATTCAGAAAGTGGAAAGTTCCTTTGGCCCTGCTACCATCAAAGTACAACATCTTACCCAAATCAGGTCTTACTCCAGAGAGTTGAGTAATGATTATTTACTTAGCATTCTTTCATATCCTACTCGTATATCTCCTTCTCTAAAAAGAATTCTATTTTGCTTTCTGTAATTTTTCTTTTTACTTAAATGGAGTCAGTAACCAAATATATGCATTCAGACAAAAAGTTGAACTTCACTGGGATAAAGTTTTATTAAGAATGAGAATTTTTCCCATATTCATTTATTGTTTAAAATTAAAAAACAAATCCATCATGAATAACTTTTTGGAGACTTCAACAAAGCACAGATTTTTAAACTTAGCTACACTATAGCATATAATCCTTCTATTGCCTTCTGCTAATTGCATTGAAGCTGTGTATCCTTCACCTTTAGTCAGTCCAATGCAAAGATGTAAATTTTCAAGGGCAGATTCTTGTTTAACCTTGTCAGCTAGCAAATATTTGTCCAAAACTAAAGTACAGAAAGAAAATACTCTTGAGATACAACTATCATAACAAGAGTTCCAAGGTTTTGCTTTTGTTTTTTGGTACTTGATGCAGGGTCTCACTATACAGCTTGGACTCACAGTGATCCTCCTGTTTTCAGCCTCCCCAGCTCTGGGATTATAGACGTGTGCCACCACATCTAGTCAGGGTGGCTGGCTCAGCGCACCCAGGGTGGGGGCTAGTGTGGCACGTCATGCTGCCAGGGATTGAACCCCAGGCCCTGTGCTGCCAAAGCAGGTGCTCAGTTTGCTGAGCTATCTCGCCAGCCCTACATGACTTAATTCTTTTAAAATTTACATTGTTTTAATGTAATTCTTTTAAATTTTCCATTTTATCATATGAGGGGTTATATTCAGAAAGAGAATGAGCAAATTTCTTTTCTACCCTGGAAAAATATGCACAACATAAAGTTGAGTATTTTATCCTAACCATCTTGAGTGCTCGACTCAGCAGCGCTCAGTGCATTCACCCTGATGTGCACCAATCATCTTTGTCCACCCCCAGAACTTACTCTTCCCTCCCAACCCTAGCTGGTGTTCTCCACAGCCTCGGAAGTATGATTGTGGCTTTCCTCCCTACAGGAAGGGTATGGTGTTTGGCCAAATCCAATTCCTGTCAGTTCCTAGCATATCTTTCACTCATCTAACTCATTCCTTTCTCAGGTCGCATCTTAAATGTCCTTTCCTCCCAGAAACGGCCCAAAATCTCCTATCAAAATCAGATTTTCCTGTTGCGTGTTCACAGTACCTTGTGACTGTCCTGCCTACTTAGCAGCACAGGTTATAGCTAAAAAATCCCCAGTATCAGATTTCCTCACTGATCATTGAGCTGGAGACCCCCAGAAAATATAATCATTCACCATACAAGGTATACTTCATAAGCATTTCTGTAATTGGTGAATATACAAATGAACAACTCTGAGCATTCTATTTCATTGACATAGAAAAACAACAACCAAACCATAATTGCTTAATGTCTGTCCAAAATACTTGAAGGGATAAATTGAGAAGATTGAAAGATAATACTATCATAATGGTTGTTTTTCCTTTTCTTCAATTATATCAAGCACTACCACCATCTTGATCTGTCTTAGTAGTTGTCTTACTTTTTTCATTGATAAAGACAAAATACCTGACATTGAAAGTTAAAGGAGGAAAGAGTTAGGGAGATAGCTCAGTGGTCTAAGCGCCTGCCT
>NW_004524676.1:427946-429274 GCF_000260255.1 Octodon degus | reverse complement strand
GTTTGCACAGATTTCAGTCCACAATGGGCTAGCTCCAAGGCAGGGTGGGACTGCAGAGGAGAAACACTTCACAACAGGCAGAAGGCAGCAAAGCAACAAAAGACCACCACAGCACTTTCTCTCCCTGACATCTTATCCAGCTTTTTAGGCAGGCAGCACTCACACCCTCAGTCCTCATGCCGCTGAGCCTGGCACTGCACCAGTAGTCAACACTAGTGTCTCACACTCCAGATCCAGCCAGCCCTGGAGCAGCCCCACCTATGACTGCATGGGGCTCTGCAGAGACGTCTAGACCCAAGCCATAACAGAACAGTACTTTTGTTTTATTTTAAGCCAATCAGACTGTATGTTTCAGGTTCTAGTTGCTGAGACATAATACCCCAGGTCCACAATGCAAAGAAGGAGAGGCTTAAATCTCATGGTTTTAGTGCACTGTTGGATGCATGCAGTGCACAGACAGGATAGAAAGGCACAGCAGAACGAAGATGCCTAATTCATGGTAGCCTGGAGACAGAGATGAATACCTGCAAATGGTACCAGACATAGACTCCAAGACTAGCCCACCTAGACTCACCTGGAACTATGCTCCACCAATCTCTGGAACAGAGCAGAAACAAACCAAGTGGGAGCACCACCTGATCACCACATAACACCTACACTTACTTTTTGTCCACAGTAATGTCTAATGTCTACTTAATAAAGAATCTAGTAATTCTATTTATTGTCCCTCTCATGAACCAAATAAAGAATCTCCTTCCTCTATAAATTCATAAAATGAACCAAGAGAAGCTATTTTTTTTTTGCTTTTTGTTCATTGACTACATTTCTGTAAAATCTTAATCTAAATCTAGAACCAACAAACAAGGAAAAATCACAAATCATACCATGACTTTTCCCCTTTCCCTAAACTTCACATGTCACTAACAGTGATTACAGACTTGAGTTATTTCCAACACTGCCTTTAAATGCTTAAAGTGCTGCTTTCTAAAAGTTAAACTAACATACAATGGACTTCTTTTTTCAATGTGTAAGTCATTTTCCTATGTTTCTATAAAAAGATTAGTAACTCAATTTTGAGGCTGTGAAGTTTTTTTAAAGTATACGTGTACACACATGTGGAAACTGACAGCACTATTATAATGGATTTCAAACTTTAAAAAGCTTATCAAAGAATAAGAACATTTAGATAATCCAAAGTAACATTTATCAGGGTATGAACAAGACTATCTGGGCGAGACTCACTCCTAGCCCAGGTACGGTGAGTGTGTGGAGAGCTTCCTGCTACCCTGCACCAGCGGGACCAGTCCCAGGCCAGGTGCAGCATGGGC
>NW_004524676.1:418986-419875 GCF_000260255.1 Octodon degus | reverse complement strand
GTTCAGGATGTTACTGCACAGATGGGACTCATAGTGAGCCACCTGTTTACAGCCTCCCAAGAGCTGGGATTACAGGTGTGTGCCACCACATCCAGTCTCAATTGCCATCTCAGCATTGCCCCAGGGGCAGGGCCAGCATGGCAGGCCTTGGGATCAAACCCCCAGCCCCTATGCCTGCTTGCAGGTGCTTTAATCCTTTGAGCTATTTGGCCACCCCTTGTAGTTCTTCATCTGAGAAGTACGATTTATCTCTGCTGCCCATTTTCAGACTGGGTATTTGACACTAGCTAAAACAATTTCCCACTCTATGGATGGTTTTCTTATGATCTTAAACTCACTTTATAATCTAAAGAAAGCTATGAAACATCTCTTTAAATACAGATCTTCTTTGTTTAAGGACATTCTTGTTTAATGGCTATTTGGGCTTATAACCTAAGACATAAACTTAAAACCTGTTTTTTTTTTCCTCTTGTACACATCCATAAATCTTTTTTTATAGAGCCTTGATGTGTTTTCCTGATATAACACACCATATTTGTACAATACTGTAATTATTGCTGAGTGCACAGTGCACTAAAATACTGTGGTTCTCTGTCTTGTATACATCACAGTACTGCATGTAAGAGTTGTGCAATAAAAGTGGGATCATCAAGCTGGAGTTTCCTTTGAACATGTTGTTTGTTCTGAATACTGTAATGTATATAACATGTACAAGTTCTTGTTCAGTCACCACTTAATTTAATGACCTGGATACAGGAACAGGATTTTGTCATTAAATAAGGAATGCCTGTAACGCAAACCTATACACAGTCTTTAAAAGACTGATAGTGTTGAGGAAGCTCATGAAATCCCACATCAAGATATAATGCTTTGGTGTGCAAATTGCCTC
>NW_004524676.1:405409-418276 GCF_000260255.1 Octodon degus | reverse complement strand
GTGGAGCCCTCTGAAAACCATCTACCTGGACTCTCTGATGTAAGAGCAGCAGTAACAAAATAAGTGAAAGGCCTCTAGAAGAAATGAGAGTAAAAAACATCTCCTCAGATAACTACAGCAACGGCGACCATAGTGAAAAACATGCTTTGTGATGTTAGGACAGATACAGGCAGAAAAATAGAGGAGATTGGGAAAATGATGGCCATTTTCCATGAAACCATGAAAGCCAACATAGGAAATATGTGGAATCCATGAAATAGATTCAAGCATATATCCAGGAGATTAAAAATTCTATTGAAAATACTCATAGCAGGCTAAGCCAGTGCGAAGACATAATTTCGGATATAGAAGATGGGATTATGGGTAGCAATCATGAAGATAAAGATTTCTTTAAAATGGCAAACAACCATGAGAAATTGATCTGGTAGCTGCTGGATGATACAAAGCACAACAACATAAGATTGAGTGGAGTCAGTGAAAAAGCAGGAGATACCACCAGTGACATAAAACCAATTCACGGAAGTCAAGAAAACTTCCCAAACAGGGAAAAATAATTTGACATGTAGGTAAGTGAGGTATATATAACTCTAATAAGCTATGATCAAACAAAAAAAATCTTCGCCAAGGAATATAGTTGTAAAGATCCCATAAATCCAGTACAAGCATGAACTATTAAGACCTGTTAGAGAAAAGAGACAAATCACGTGTAAACAAAAGCCCAATCACAATCACAGCAGACTTCTCAACACAAGAACACAAGCCCTCAAGTCAAGGAGAGCTTGGAGTGAAATATTTCAAGTCCTAAAATAAAACAACCTCCAACCCAGACTGATGTAAAAATATCACTTTAAAAAGTGATAGATTAAGAAAACACTGCCATGTCAACACCTTAGAAAATTCATGAACATCAAACCAGCTCTCCAAAATGGTTTGAAAGATATACTAGAGACAAGGATTATAACTCTATGAACCCCAAAATAATGAATCCACCAGGGAAGGAAAGTAATAAAACAGGGAGGAAAGGGAGAGCCAACAACAGGAAAATAATATGACAAGGATAAGTCAAGACGTGTCTGCTATAATTATCAATTTTAATATTATCAGTTGACCAATCAAAAGAAACAGACTGGAAGAATAGATTAAGAAGCAAGATCCAACACTATGCTGCATACAAGAAACACATTTAACTGAAAAAGAAATCATAGGCTGAAAGCCAAAGACTGAAAAACAATACTTCATGCAACATGAACCATGAAAACAGCAGTGGGTAGTTATTCTCTCTGGAAACAAAGTAAATTTCAAGCTGAGACTGATGAAGAAATCTTATTTTTAAGACTTTAAGAGCCAGAAAGATAGCTCAGTGCATTAAGTACCTGCTTAGGCAAACACAGGGTGCAGTGTTCAATCCCTGGCACCGCAGGCCATGCTGGCCTTGCCCCCAGGAATGCTGAGCCAGCCAATGAAACCAGGCATGGTGGCACACACCTGCAATCCCAGTGCTGGGGAGGCGGAAGACAGGAGGATCACTATGAGTCCCATCTGCATAGTGAGACCCTGTGCTAACTACATTAAATAAATAAAGAAAAATAATAAAAAAAAAGAGTTAGAGAGTAACAGTTCAGTGGCAGAGTTCTTGCCTAGAATATATAAGATACTGCACTTACAGCAATAATTCTAAATATAATGGTACTAGGATTAAAGCTATCTGTGAACCAGGGTTTTGGCTGTACTGTTTTTTTAGCCAAGTGCCCTTAATACTCCTGAAACACAGAAATATCTACTGAATATTTGCTACATGAGTAGATTAAGCACTATTCTAAAAATAAATATAGTTCATAGTGTAGTAAAATTGAATTTCAAAGAATTTTTAAAAAGCAAAATTATAGGGGCTGGTGAGATGGCTCAGTGGTCTAAACCACCTACTTAGAACAAGCTAAGCCAAAGCACAGGGACCGCGGTTCAATCCCCCAGCACCACATGCCAGTCAGCCCCGCCCCCTGGTGGGCTGAGCTGGCCACACACACACACACACACACACACAAATAAATAAATAAAATTTATTTTTAAAAAAGCAAAATTATACTTTTCCATTGTTAATGTTCACTAGAAAATCATGAAAAAGTATTTAAATGAAACACTAGCATTTTGAGAGTTCAGCAAAGTGGGTAAAAAAAAGATAAATGTAACCCAAATAATGTGAATTGGAAATGGCTATTTGTAAATAATAAAATAAAGTTTCTACTTATAATATTAAAAACACAATTAATTATATGGTAATGCTCTCACTAATTAGTGTGAGAACTGAAAAAATCTATATTTACTGATTTGAAGGACGCACTGAAGACTCAGAGAAACATACAATTTTCCCCGTAAGAAGGTTAATGTCATTGTTTTTTCAAAAAGACGCACTTTCCTTCAAAATACAAAGGAGGTCTCTGTAAACTGGAGAGCACAAATCTACAGAAATGGGTGCAGAGGACATTGGGATACTGAGAACATTTGGAACAAATTCTAATGGGTGCTAACACAACACATACCACTGACCACTGCATATTTAATCTTGATTTAATCTCGGAGGCAAGTGCTATCAATACCTCAATTTTATAGACAGAGAAGTTGAGACACAAGGGTGTGAAACATTCTACCCAAAGTTATGCAGTTAGTTGGGGTGCTGAAAGCTGTACAAGGTAGTCCAGCTTTAGAGACTTTGAACTGAAATATTGTGCCAAACTGCTTCTCAGGGTGAACCAAATGACCCCACCAGCTAGGAACTCTTATAGGAAGTTCCATGAATAACTGTGATGTTCAAAGAAGAAAGTGATTCGATAATAGGGAATATTTTCTGAGTGTTTTCTACATACAGGCCTGTTAGCTGACATCTCACCTCACATTAACTTGGCAGCATGGGCACATTTTCCTATTAGTTTTGTACAGACCTCTAACAAAACTGAGGCATGTAGGGTAAATAATTTGTCCAAAGTTTTGATGACTATTATGTTACTAAGTAGTAAAACTTTATATTTAAACCCAGGCTTACCTTTACACTGCTTACTTTCATTAACAAAATATTATTTTACAAGGAATAGCAATACTGGAGCTATTAACTAGCTATTTGGTAAAATCAATATTTTCATCTAGCTTTAACTCTCTCATCAGCATAAGCTCAGAAGAATTAAATGTTTAAATACAAAAATCAAACTAGCTTAAGGTAAAACCCATTGAGAGAAGGATTATACCAATTTCCTGAATGGAAGAAAATGCAAAAGGCAGTATTAAATTCCATATATAAAAATTGCAAATAATTTTTAAAGCAAAACGTAAATTGTGTAAAAACTTCACAAAGATTATAGGCATGGCTATAAGGAACTCACAGCTAAAGATATAAAAGAAAATTATAATCACAATATTAAAATGGGTGAAGGACATAATTAAGGACAAATAAAATGCTAAACATAAATTATCATTAAAATGTAATTTTTAAAATGCTATATTTATGTATTTCTGATAGAATTTGCACAGCATTAAAATTAGTAATAGCGGGGGCCTGCGAGATAGCTCAGTGGTCTAAAGTGCCTGCTTAGGCAGCCACAGGGGACCTCGGTTCAATCCCCAGCACCACATGCTGCTCCAGACCTGCCCTTAGGTCAGGCTGAGCCGGCCAAAAAAGAAAAAAATTAGTAATACTCAAGGTTAACTTGAATCCAGTGAGAAATATATCCTTATATTACTATGAGAAATAGTAACTAAGATGACCTTTTGAAAAAATAATTTAATAATGTAAAGGATCTTGAAAGAATTTTGACACAGTAATTCCCCATAGAGATATTCTAATTAATTAACTTTATTGATTTACATCATAATAGACTAACAGCATTGTTGTGGCTTCTATCTAGCTATTCCCCTAGAAGTTTAAGGGTTTATGGATGGGGCATTGAAGAGGTGTGGGGTCATAATACTGGATTACAGGTGTTTGGCAACTGGGTTAGCCTACTGGTTGGGTTAGCACAGCTATGAGTGATGGTACTATTGAAGAGGGAATCCCTATCATAGGCTGGTAGTATCAACCAGTAGACACATAGCCTGGATGGAATAAAAAGGAAAGGAAGTCCCGCTGCTTCCTGCCTGCTGTACTATGGCCTGTTTCTTCTTTCCACTCCCTGTACCTGCTGTCCTGTGCTGCAGCCAGCCATGAACTGAAACCTCTACAAATAGTAAGATGAAATAAAACTTTCCTCCTTTAATCTATGGGTGTTGAATATTTTGTCCCAGCAATGAGAAAGTAACTAAGATAATAATGATGTAGAAGGGCAGCCATAAAATTGTCAAAGTAAATCAAATCCAAGAATCAAAATAAAACATAAAATATAATACAGCTTGGAAAAGCAGGACTGACTATTGTCTATTATTACCTCAAAAATAAAACTACTTTTTTGCTGGATGCTTAAGACCAAAGTAAGCAAGACCTATATAACAAAAAATGTAACTTTTATATCTGACATGATCAGTCAAATCCCCACAGGATTTATCCTGAAACCTTGTACAGCAGTTTGTAGATCTTTTGTCAGTGTCAGCCATGTGGATGAGTCATGGCCATTGCTTGACCAATTTTCTCTCTGTGAAAGCCTGAGAGAATATTTTCTCTCTTGGTGACTTTCCTTAGGCACACTCTACATTATTGATCACTTTCCTCTGTGGCCCCATAATCTCCTTGAACAGAAAATTGGGACGCTACTGAGTTACAGGATGTTACAGTATAGGTTCTCTTATGTCCTGAGTCCTCACTGAACTTGGAGGGCTAGGGCCAAAATGTTGGCTATCCTTGTAGCTCTTCTTTTTCTCCAATTTCTGGTCTGCAAACTTAAGTTGTTAACCCTCCAGAAGAGAAGCTTAATGATATTATTACCTGCAACATAGGCAGTTGAGCTTAACATCACTATCTATCTGAATATCAAATGCCTTAGACATAACATGCAACAGGTAGTTTCCAACAATCATTGATATGTATGAAAATAAAGCCATTTAATATGCTGAGCTGTAAGAGGCTAAAGTTAACAATTTCTGACATTGCCAGTCCTGTGGATAACCCATCACTATTATGGACTACTGGACTATATTGATTATTTTGCTGAATTGATGCATCTACAATATCCAGTATTATGGCCCCACATCTCTTCAATGCCCCATCTATAATGGAATGGCAATGGAATATCCATCTCTGACAAAACTAAACAAAAAAGGGGGATAAAATGAAGAACCATTTGGTAGCGAAAAAAAAAATATATATATATATACAAAATAGTATAGATATACAGCTACTTTCTTAGTTCAACAAGAAGATTTGTACTAACAGTGTTCAGACAAGATATTATGTCTGCATCTTGTCCTCTGAATCACTACTATGAAGACAACAATACGCAATGTATTAATTATTGTAACTGTTCTACTAACCTGTTTTGAAACTGTCTCATTGCTATTTCCTTCTCAATAAAATTAATTGTAAAAAATACAAAATATATAAAAGTCTAAGAAAATAGTAGCCAAATACGGCTTTTCTAATCAATGGCATTGTGGTGATCTTATATTTTCTGTTTAACCACATTTTCCTATGATAAAGATTATGTAATTTTAACACATTATTGTTAAATAAAAAAAGATGAGTTCAGTATTGTGTTTATGTATATTTTAAAAGTTGTTATTTTCACAAGATACTGTGGTTTACAATTTCATCTCATTCACATTTTTTTTTTAAAAAGTAACATCCTCAAGTTTACCACTGTATCTCATACAAAATTTTTTAAAAAAGAAAATTTCTGAATTTTTAGTGAAACATAAGGAAACCCAATCCATTTCCAAAACAAAGCCATTTAGAGGAAACCATAAAAAAATTCTCTCTGGAGGCACAGCTAATAGATTATTTCCCCACTTTTTAAATCAAGACAAGCTAACACTATTTTAGGATGGAAGACATCTCTGCAGGGATTTCATCTTCAAACTGTTTCCTAGCAACTGTTTCAAGGCAAAGTGTCTTTTCCTTGTATCAATCACTCACATCTGTGGAAAGTGATGAAAAACATCTCCTTGATCTTGTGAATAAACAATGTGAACTAAGGTAGCAGGCAGCTGCAGAGGGAGCAAGGAATAAGAATTCTGTAATCTCCAGAATTTTCTTTACTTTGGAACACTACGCTGCCTGTCCTTGAAGTCTGGAAACACATTTGCATTTTCAATCTCAACTAATTTTAGTAGCACTTTTAATTGTCAAGGACTTAGACTGAAAACCTATAAATATCGCAACTACGTCACTTTCATTTTCTCAAGAGAAGGACTAGTTAGCCACTAATGTGAAAGAATACAACTTGAAAAACTAGCCCTCATTAGATCCTTGTTAGCCTTGAATTCAAATTAAAAACTCCTGGAAATTTTTTTAAAATACTTTCACTGCTTCAAAACTTCAGTTATTTTGTCTGGGTTGAGATTTAAGAGCTTCCACAGTGATCATAATATACAACCTAATTAAAAATCACGGGGCACTGTGCAAGGCCTATAGTAAAGCACTGTATGCCCGGCCTGTCCTCTCTGCTCCGCTCCCTAGCTGCTATGAAGTCCTCAGCTTTGTGTTGCCCTGCCTCTCCAACGGGAGGTGTCTGTTTTCCTTGGGGGTCAGCTGACCATGAACTGGAATCTCTGGAACCATGAGCCAATACAAACTTCTTGTCCTGCAAGTTTCAGGTAGCAGGCCTTTTGTCCCAGGGACTAAAATGTTGACCAATCCACGCACAACCCAGAAAATCTATAGAGAATTCTTTTGGAAAGTGACTCAAACTAAAAATCATTCAGGACACTACATCATTTGTTTTCAGTCTAAAATAACTTCAGAACTGTAACTTTTTTGTATTCATTTTAATGAGATAAAAGATAAAATAGCAATGAAAGTTTCAGAATTGTATCTTGTAGGCTACTTGTGTAACTTTGTCTCAGTCAAATTAAGAAAAGGCACAAATGTACTCATAAATTTTATTTAATCCAAGTGACTAACTGATGAGAACCTCTCATGATAGAGTTCAGTCCTCAAAGCCTTCTTAGATTTCTATATATCATTCTATCCCTATCTTCCCAATCATCATTTGTCCTTTTATGACATCAACCAATCATAATCAGGGTTAACTCTTGGTAAGGCAAAAAATGACCAACTTGTTTCTCCTAGATAGTTCTTGTTTGCCGCTACCTTCTTTCTGTCTCTCTTTCTCACTTTCCTTGCTTCCTCCACCCCCTGCTCCCACCCCATTCATCTTCTGTCCTTCTCCAATAGAACAAATTTTCTCTGGAAAACTTCCAAGCTCCACAAGTTCTCACCATATGAATGTGAAGAAGATACATAGGTAGGTTCAAAGCCCAGCCAATCATAAAACTAAATTATTGAATTATTTTAGTCATAGGAGACATGGGTCAACAATAGAGCCTTAGGATTCATGACCAGTAAGTATACATAACGCTACCCTTTTAACAACAAGGATTGGCTCAGTGATGAGTTTGTAACTCCAGAAATTCTAAGAATAATAAACAATAATCTTCTTGAGGTACTAGAAGCTTCTTCGTATCTCTTTTTTACTGAGTTCTAAAATGATGTGAGTCTAAAAATAGAAGTAAAGTACCATGGAGACTGAAAATGAAAGTAGAGTAAAAAGCTAGATAAAAACAAATTCCTGATTGAACCATTGTGTCCTAGAATACTTCAGAAGGCTTACTGACCTGTGAACTTTCCAGTGATACATACGAACATAAACCTCTTAGTTGTCCAGCCAGCCTCAGCGGGTACATTGACATCCACTCTCAGCAGAGTGTTGGCTGTTTACACAATTTCTCACTACATTATTTACTTTCCCATAGCATGGATTATTTTTTGCCATGGCATGAGTTAGAAATATTCTGGTAGATATCAAGTTATATCTTTTCTTTCCAGTTCTATATCATGTAAACAGAAACCTGTTCATACCCTGAATTTTAGGCAGATTGACCACTGTAACCCAAAGCTAAGGGACTTTGCTCTATTTTCATGGTATTTAATAAATAAGCAAAGGTACTACATCCACTTATTCAAGAAAGAATGCTCTCACTCTTTCAAATTACAGGTAATTACCATAATACCTCCCCAAGTAAAACTCAGCCAAAAGCAATCTTCTTCAGCCTTCCCAAATTCCAGAAAATCATCTTTCACCTCTACAATCTGACTTCCTAAACTGTAGAAAGCAATATTTTACCACTAACATCGAGATTCTAGAATTTTTGATTCTCAATGAATATATTCATTATATATCAACTTTATAATTCCCCTTTTCATCTCTCTAGGATGAGAGATACCATTTACTTTGTGAATATTTATTACCCCAAATAAATCTATTCTTTATGATTTCACTCTACATTATATCTCATATTTCTTCTAGCAATTAGCAGCCAGAGTGCCAGAGAACTGTGTTTCTATAAAAACAGTTGTAATTAATAAAATCTTTTAAAATTTTTCAGCTCATTTGATGACATATTAGTTATTTTATGTAGCATACCATTATCTCCAAGAACTTATTACTCCAAAAAAGCTACCACTTTTTCTTGCCCTTGTTAAAAATATTTATATGTCCATGAGATGCACAAACTATGAAATAACGTTGCAACAATGTAAAAATCACAAAACACACAGCCTTGATTGCAAGAATGAAAGTACAACTCTTATCCTCCACAGTCACATACTTTCCTAGTATTCATGGGCTATCAAATCATTTCTTCTTCCAGGCAGCATTCAGTTTCTCTGATTTCCCTCCTTGGTCACTGACGTGTGTCTGTTATTTTGTATTGATGACAGTAGTCTCTCTTTTCAGGTCTAATCATCTTCCTTTTTCCTGATTTGCTTCATCTTGTTGCTAACATCCCCATAAGGTCCACAGAGGAGAGAGGAACAGAAAGTCATAGGAGGCGCAGATGTAAAATATTTCAATGTACTCCTCTTTTGACAATGCCATATCTGTTTTTTTTTTCCCCAGAAGCAAGGCCTTTGTTGTTTCTATAAAAAGAAAACTCTTTAAAGTAAGGGATTCCAGATAACTAATACCAGAGAAATGTACATTCTTTTGGCAGAGAAAGATTGGAAAATCCTATGAAGAATAGTAAATAAAGTTCCTATGATGCTATTACTCTCAAAAAGAGATGCTGATGAATGTTGTCGAAGGAAAGGGCAAAACGTTGTGGTTGCAACATTTGATAAATGACTCACAGTGTAATTAAGGTCATCATAATACTTCAAATTCTCAACTTCAAAAACCATGACATTGATTTAGTTTCTGCACATGAGCCAAATCCAAGGCCCAGCCGAGTTGTTAATCATTCTCTAAGGAAACCAATACCAGACGATGTGACCTTGCTGCCCTTCAGATTCCCCTGTCATGTGCATTTTATATTTGTAGCGTATTAATTTTAGATCCAGTATAAAAAATTAATCCAACATCTCATAGGAAGCAAAGTAGTACAAGCAAATCTTATTAACAAACCAAAAGTGTACTAAGCATTTAAGCTTTGTAAAGGCCACCATGATCTCATTCTTTGAAAGTAAATATTTAAAATGTTTAGGATTATCATTTTCTTTCCAAAAAATTCTAGAGGTAGATCAGTGTTCATTATTATTGGTAATTTTTTTAAATACTAAAGGGTATGTAGGTATATTTTTAAAATCACTATTATTTTTTCATTGCATATTATTTGGATGTTAGCTACAGTTGGTAAATGCACAACAGGAACCACAAGGGAGCTGAGTTATAAAACCTGCACACTTACTTCATAAATACTGTTTGCTAAACATTCCTAACCCTCACTGAGTCTGAAGTGGGAGAATTAAATGTTAGCCAAGCTATAATGGCAAATTGGCAGATGGTGAAGGCTGCTGAGGAAAAAGTGTGCCAAGTGGTTAAGCAATCACAAAGCAGAAGTTCACATTCACAATTATCTTAGTGAAATTCAGGTTCTGAGCAATCAAAACTATGTTGCAGCAGAGAATTAGAGCACACTTCAGTGTTTTAGGCTTTAAAATGTTATATGCAAACAGTTCAAATTTATCGAGATGTAATTCTGGAGAAAATACACACAGGCAAACATACTGTAGAACTGATCTTGGAATGAATGAATGAATGAATAAATAAATAAATAAATAAATAAATAAATAAAATGATCTCAGAAAGTACAGCCTTTGTGCAGGCAAACAGACATCGCTTCCTAAGGCATGCATTGAATTCATTAAGATGGTAGTATCTGGAGACTCGTCAATGAAGGACTTTTGTTAAATGAGCAAAATTTATACCTGCCCAACAGGTACGCAATGGTGCTTCTTTCTTGAGGAAACAGAGAACTCTCTGTTTGAAACAGGTGGGAAAAAGCAAGTAACTACAAAATGTTCAGTACACATTTGAGAATTATTATTTTGCTATACAAATAGATACACTTAAAATTATGTATTACTGGAGTTTTGAGTTTCTAAGATAATTTAGTTTTATTCTACTTACTAGCATATCATAGCATTCCATATTTATGCACCAGTGTTTTTGTTTGTTTGTTTTGACTTTTACGTATTTAGTTGAGTCTACAGGGTCTTGCTACACAAAATGGACTCATGGTGATCCTCCTGTTTTCAGCCTCCCCAGTGCTGGGATTATAGGCATGTGCCACCACTCCTGGTCTTGGTGGCTGGCTCTGCATGCCCAGGGGTGAGGGAGGGGGAGCTGGGGGGGGCAGCCTGTGGTGCAGGGGATTGAACCCCGGTCCTTGTGCTCGCCTAAGCAGGTGCTTAGTCCACTGAGCTATCTGGCTGACCCTTAAAGTCTTAAAATTAACATCCATATCCAAAAGTGAAAATAATGTATTGGTAATAAGTATGAGAAGTAACAGAAATTAATGTTACCCTTACACAGGTACTGATAGTGCCTTAACGCATAATCCAAGAGAGAGTTGTTAGTGAGTTGACATTTTCTTAAATGGGACGTATGACTCAAGATACCTGTTTCTACACTTTATGTAACATAAACTTGAAATTTGTATTATACAGTCATAAAAAGAAATAGGTGTCAGAAAAACTAAGAAGTTGGGAAGAAAACTGTCATCATTTGCAAATATGATTGCCTGTGCACAATATCTTTCCAAAAATATGAATTATCACTAGTAAGAATATTTTAGTTTACCTATGTAAATATTTCCATTGTAAAAATAATTACTGTTACATAAAGAAATATCTAGCAGTTAAAATGTATTAAAATATTTGTTAGCAATAAAACTCACAAGATATTTAGGGAAAAATTTAAAAAATGTAGTCCCCTTTTGTGGCTTTATTTCCCACAATTTCTGTTGACGATAGTCAACAATGATGCAAAAATACAGTAAGAAAAATTCCTGAACTACATATTCATATTTTAAGGGCCAGCCAAATAGGTCAGTGGATTAAAGCACTTGCAAGCAGGCACAGGGGCCAGGAGTTCAATTCCCCAGGCCTGCCGTACTGACCCTGCCCCAGGGGTGCACTGAGACAGCAAGTGAGACTGGGCATGGTTGCACACGCCTATAATCCCAGCACTCGGGAGGCTGTAAATAGGAGGATCACTATGAGTCTGATCTAGTAGTGAGATCCTGAACACCCTGTAGACCCTTCCCTAAAATACAAAAAAAAAATTATATTTTAAATTGCCACCATTTTGAGTATCATGGTGAAATCTAACAGCATCTCTCTCCATTCCTGTCTCAGACGCAAGTTATCCATATGTCCAGAGTGTCACCATAGCATACATTATTCAACTGTTAGCTACTTAGTGGTTATCTTGTTTGATTTCATATTACAGGGCTGCTATATAAGATTCAGGACTACTTGAAGTTTCAGGCACCCACTGGAGATAGTGGGGAAGGTGTTTAGAATTAATATTCAACAAATAAAAGGGGACTTCTTCTAAGCCCCCCAAAACTGGAAGCAATGTATATTTCCTTCAAAGGTGATAAACTTGAAATGGAACTTTAAGAGGATTAAAAAAAAAAAAAGGTTTAGGATTTGAAGGAATGATTTATGTTTTGAGTTTTATAAATAAGGATTTTAAAATTTATCAGTGCCTTTCCAGATTGTATTGCATTATTTAAAAAGATCCCTGATCAAATACCCACACAGGTATTTAAGAATATCCAAATATTATAAATGCCCTTTGACCTAACACATTAAAATTTTAACACAAATGTTTGGAAGAAGCAAAGAAAGATTGGTAAATTTTAAACGTTTTGGCTTGAAAGATTTTCTACCAATAAAGGTGTTGTAGAGTTTGCGTGCCATCTTGTAGTACAAACTTGGGCCAGAAAATGACAAATGTCAGAACAGAAGCTAATAAAATTGAGACTGAAAATAAGGAATCAACTAATTAAAGAGCAGGTTCTTCAAAATAGTAAGCAAAATAGATAAAGCCTTAGGCAAATCTTACAAAAACAAGAAAAGACAAGACATAAATTAATGAAATTAGAAATTAAAAAGATAAAATCACAATGGCTATGGCCAGATCCAAAAGAGCATTAGTAACCACTTTGAAAGCAAATACTCCAATAAACTGGAGAGCCCAGAAGAAATGGGTAAGATTCCTAGATGCATACAAAATGCAAAAACTGAGAGGAAAAAAAAACCCAGAAAAATCCTGGATTATCTAATATCAGGCAGTGAAACGGAAGCAGTAATTTTTTAAAAATGCACCAAGAAAAACCTAGTGCCCATGGTTCACTGCTGCGTCAGTGAAGACCTATGGTCAGTACTTCTCAAAATCCTGAATGAAACCGAAAGAGAAACTGTACTCCCAAAGGCATTCCTCGGCG
>NW_004524676.1:370528-405281 GCF_000260255.1 Octodon degus | reverse complement strand
CCCCGGTTCCACAAAAAAAAAAAAAAAAAAAAAAAAATCTTCAACAAGATAGTGGAAAACACAATGCAACAGATTATAAACATCAAACATCATGATGAGGTAGACTTTATCCACGGATGCAGCAATAATTTAACATTTACAAATCAATGAATACATATATCACATAAATTGAAGCAAGGACAAAAGTCACAAGATTACACCAATAGATGCAGAGAACATGCATTCGTGATAAGAACCCTGAAAAAAAAATCAGGTAAAGAAGGACCACATCTCAATCTGACACAAGACATGTATGACAAACCAACAGCCAACATGACATTACATGGAAAAAAACTCTATGCTTTCCCTCTGGAATCAAGAATGAGGTAAGGATGTTCGCTATCACCGCTTGAATGCGAAGATGACTAATATAAAATTAATTGGAATTGTTCAATATATTACTTGAAACATTAGCCAGAGCAATCAGGCAGGAGAAAAAAACTGAAAACAATATGTATAGGAAAGAAAAAATTCAAATGATCATTATTTGCAGATGCTCACTCTTTACAGAGAAGACTTAAAAAATCTACACCAAATTTCCTAGAAATAATAACCAAATTCAGCAGCGTAGTAGCGTGCAGTATCCACACATAAAAACCAATATTATTTGTGGACACCAGTAATGATCCCAGAAGAAGGAAGCCAGAAAATAATAGCATTCACAATAGCATCAAGAAAACTTAAATATTTAGGAAGTAACGTAACCAAAGAAGTAAAAGACTTCTCCAACAAAAAATACAATACTTTGAAAAAGGACACGAAAGACATCAGAAAATGGAAAAACACTCCTATTCTGGATAGAAAAAACTAGTATTGTCAAGAAGTCCATACTTTCAAAACTGATATACTGATTTAAAGCAAATACTGTCATACCAATAGTGTTCTTCACAAACATGGAGGAAAATCCTTTGAAATTCATATAGAATCAGAAGAGACTCAGAAAAATCAAGAGGAATCCTGAGGGACTAAATCAAAGCAGGAGGCATCCCATGCCCAGACTTCAAGTTATGCTATGATGCTACAGTAATAAAAACAGCAAGGTGTTGGCACAAAAACAGACACATGGCTCAGTGAAACACAACAGTAGATGCAGAAATAACTCTGGGTATATATTCAGCCTTCTGATCTTTGACAAAGGATTCAAAAATATACTCTTCATGAAAGACAGCCTATTTAACAAATAGTGCTAGGAAAATTGGCTGTCCACATGCAGAAGATTGAATCTAGAACCATTTCTCTCACCATGTACTGAAATCAAACAAAAATGAATCAAAGGTATAAAATGTGAAAACAGAAACATTTCATCTGCTAGAAGATAAAATAGATGACTCTTCAGAGGCAAGCACTTTCTGAAAACAGCCCCAACTGTACAAGGAATAGTTGCATAAGAATCAACAAATGGGATCATATTAAATTAAAAAACTTCTGCACAGCAAATGAAGAAAATAACAAAGTGAGGAGACAACCTACAAAATATAAAAAGAATTGTCATGTCTGCCTTGGACAGAGGACAGACATGTAGAATATATAAAGAAAATGGAATAAAAAATAGATTGCTAAAATGAAAGAGCCAGTCAAATGGTCAACTGAAGTGTGTTTCTGAATGTTTGGAACTACAAAATGGCCAATTAATATATGAAGTGTTCAACATTACTGGTCATTAAAGAAGTGTAAATTAAATTAATACTGACACTCCACTTTATTTTAGAAAGAATGGCCATTACCAAGAAATCAAATCCTAACAACCCTAACAAGTGCTACGGAGGCTACGGGGACAAAGAACCTTTCTACATTGCTGGTGGGGAGATAGACGAGCATAGTATTATAGAAATTAGAGTGAAGATTCCTCAAAAACAAAAGCTAGAAATTCCTTTTGACCCAGCCATTTCCCTTCTAGGTTATCTTCCTGAAAGAATTAAAGTGAGCTGGGCATGTCCATGTACAACAGCCCAACTCATAATAGCTAATTCTTGAAAGTGTCTATTGACAGATGAATGGATAGAGAAAATGTGGCATGTTCCTCTTTGGCCCCACAATCTCCTGAAACTATCCTGCCAATTTGATTTGAAACTGTCTCATTGCTATTTGTTTATCAATAAAATTATGGGGAAAAAATGTGGCACTGAGTAAGAAAGTGATGCCACTAGAAACCACAGTGTAAGTGAACAATTCAGGCACACCTGCATGGCCTCTCTTGTCTGATACATCCAAATTAAACACAAAGAGCAAATGAAAGATACACAGTTGTATATAAGGGAGGTATTTGTCAAAGGGCAAGCATCAAGAACTGGCTAAAAGGGGAGGAAGAAGAGAGCAAGGGGAAGAGAAGGTATTTAAGATGTACTGTGTACATGAACCAAATCATGAGAAATGTAATTCTTGTGAGAGGCAAACATACCAATAAAAATAAAAAGATATGTTTTTTTATGTATGTAGGACAGGGTCTACAGGGTCTCACTGTGTAGATTGGACTCATAGTGATTCTCCTGTTTTAGCCTCCCAAGTGCTAGGATTACAGGTGTACGCCACCATGCCCAGTCTCAATTGCCCTCTCAGCGTGCCCCCAGGGCAGGGCCAGCTTAGCACACCTGGGATTGAACCCAGATGCTGCACTCTACGCAGGTGCTTTAGTCCGCTGAGCTATCTGGCCGGCCCTTAAAAATGGTTTAAAACTCACTCACTAAATCAAATAGCTGTGGGTATGCATTGATTTTTTTCTTCCTCATAATTGGCAAAAGTGGCTCTGAAATTTCGTTATTAGAGTACCAATAACAACATAACGTCTTGCCAAAAGAGTAACAGAGGAGGACACAACGTATCTAAGAGTGATGCACATTACCAGGACTCACTCCATTAACTGAATCCTTTGGGCCAGATTTATTTCTTTGTCTTGGCAATGTACGTTGCAAACTATAAATTTAAATTGTTTTGCAAAGCATTTGAACCTCTTTTTATTCTCACTTTGCAAACAATGGAAAGATCATTCCCTCAATTCATGAGGCACAGAAAATAGAGATCATCATTATCTCCTTTTCGCATCATTTTACCCAATCCATTAGCAAGTTCTTTTCACTGCAGCTTCAGAATACCTTAAATCCACTCGAGAGCCTCTACCACCACCCTCGGGCTGCCCCGGACGTCCCTGAGACCCAATCTGTGAAATTTCTAGAGTGACTCGCCCTATTTCTGCTTTCCCCAGAGTCATGCAAGGCGTGCTCAAGCAGCTTCTAAGGGCATAAAATTTGATCTCTCTCAGCATACACCTCGCTGAACTCAGCACAAAACCTGATACCCTGCGTTTGTTATCCCCCAGCCGTTTCTTTTTTCCTGTGAGAGATCAGCGCTCTTGCTTGGGGAATTTAAATTGGTTATATAACTGACCTCGGCAAAGCAGCAGTTTGGGGGGCAGGTAGAAATATGAGTTGGGATTAGTTGAGACAATAAAAAGAGGCGGAATGCTGCTTTACGTTTTCCTGGCTTGGGAGGTCCTCCTGGGACGATTTTCTCTAGAAGGCTAGACCCTAAATTTCAAGTGTACTTCCTCAAGGCGCTACACCGCTCCTCTCACTGATGTCCTGAGCAGTCTGTTTGCTTGCTCTGAACAGCACAACGTGAAAATACCCACAAACTAGGAATGTCGCAGCATTAGTGACCTGGCCAAGTTCAACGATGTAGAGTTTTCTACTCATTCAAGTAGAAATCCCCAGAACGCTTAGTAGGGATGTAAGTCTGCATAACTTCCCAACGAGCATCTTTAGATCAGCAAGCGTATCTCATGTACTGTGGTTATTCCTGCACCTACAGGGTCACTGCCATGTCATCAAGCATAACAGCCACTTGATAATTACAATTTAAATTTGATTTATTGATTACCCTCCTAAAGTGATAACTGTGAGAAATATTAGGATAAAAAAGTAACATTCATGATATGTTTCCTTTATTATGGATCAAGGATTTCTTTAAGTCAATGAAAAAAACTTAAGCATTGTAATTAGTTATTTTCCAAACCTTCTTTGACTTCAAATTAAAGTAACATGTATATTTTCTCCTCCTCCTCCTCCTCCTCCTCCTCCTCCTCTTCCTTTTCCTCCTTCTACTTCTTCCTCTTCTTTCTCTTCTTCTTCTTTCTTCTTTGGCTTCGAGAATTTAGAAGGAAGGGCCAGCAAGATGGTTCAGTAGACTAAGTACCTGCTTAAACAAGCTCAGGGACCTGGGTTCAATTACCAGTTCTGCATGCTATGCTGGTCTGCCCCCAGGGTGGGCTGAGCCGGCCACCAATTCCAGGCATGGTGGTGCACGCCTGTAATCCCAGCATTGCAGAGGCTAAGACCAGGAGGATCACTACGAGTCTGAGCTGCATAAAGAGACCCTGTACCAAATATATAAAAGTAAATAAGAATTTAGAGATACTATGGTATTTTTACAAAGTTTAACATATTTCTATGCCAACTAGATGGTGTTATGAGCATTTCCTTTCTTTTATAATTCAGTAAACTTATATCCATTTAAAATACATTCCTTCAATAATTCCATCAATATGTACATTCTGTCACAGAAAATAATCATTGTTTTCAAAGTATATTATTTGTGTTTTTGCAACTCAACATAGTTTCCTTTCCACTCCAGTATCTTCATGCATGAATAAAATAATTAGTGGTTGTTATATTTAATTTCGGTTTAGCCTACAAACTCTGACAGCGACATTAAGTGAAAAAAAACCATTCCAGATTTCTTCTCAAATGTGTATAATAATCATGATTTAGCAAAAAAAAAAAAAAGCAATGAATACATTTGTGAAATACTTTATTGTGAAGAAATGGTGATAACCATACATGAATTGGCAGAAGGAATGCAGGCATGGATTTGGCATTTTGCTTTTTTCAACATTTGAATGTATATTGCAGTGTTTTTAGATCAAATCTTAAACACTGGCTCTTAAATTCTAACTGCATTATTTTATATTTTACACACCACCTACAACACTAACTCATTAATGCAGTATTGTAGTATTTTATTCACAATTTAAAACAGACTTAATTGGAAAATTTTTCCATTGTTCATGTAAACACTGACTTAATATTTATGAAAGAAATCCAAACTGAATAATGATAGTGTAGAATTAAACCTCTCCATATAGAAGGAACTATTCATTTTAAGGATCTAATGCTTTCAATTGGTGCAACTTTTTGTAAAGAAAACAATAAGGTTGGTCTCTATCCAAGGGGAAGTATGATCCAAGATCCAGAGATAGGACCAGCAGGGCACAGTGTTTGGGTTGCAGTAAGGGAAATGTAGCAGCAGAGGTAAGTGAAAGCACACAAAGTCAGAGAGATGATTTCTGCAAAAACCTGAAGAGGAGCAAAGGGAACAACGTTTAAAGAGGTGAAAGCACAGGATTATAGGAAGTTGAAACTGTGAGAATTATATTTGTGAAAACGAAGAGTAGGGAACACTGCTCCTGCAGAGATCAGAATTTGAGCATATTCAAAGTTCCCCCTCTATAGATTTTAAAGGCTTTGTTATACCTATCGCTCCTCAGGCATCCTGGGCTATTTTATATTTGAAGCCAGATAGGTGCCAATTGAGCCTAACTGTCTGCTCCATTAGTCACTGTAGTGTCCAACTCCACAGTGGTACCCAGCCTACAGGATGTGGCCCACAGAGGCCCGGGAGATGATTAGAATTGATCCACAAGGCAATATGAACATCAAGCTGTACTACGAAATAAATAAACAAAACCAAAACATCTATTACATAGCAAGACTTTGATTTTTCTTCAGCTTTCTAAGCACTTTGTCTAGTGTGTTTATTCCTGAACAAAGTGGGATGATTGCTCTGTTCTGTTCTTCAGAACTTTGTGGAGATGTGGACTGGCACAATAAATTATGTTGCCTTCTGTGAAAATAGACTATGATAATTTTGATCGCTACAACTTATAATTGGTACAAGAGATTTGAATAAGGGTTTTCAAGACAAAGTTACTGAACTAAAAGTGATCTCACCAAGAGTGTGAAATTAGAGCATATCTGAAGATACTGGAAGATGACGATGTGAACAGCCTCCTTTTTGTCTTGATGTGGAATACACACCTTTTGAGGAAAGGCATCGCTCTATACTTACAGGTTGATCCACAATACCTAGAGCAGTGCTATACACAGTGACACTACATAACTTTAATAGAGCCAATTATAAACACAGAGTGCATAATTCAATTTGAATAAGTTACTTGGTGATTCACTTGCTCAATAAATATATTTTGTTTACTGATAATAATCATAAACACTCACTCTCATTCAAGTATTCCACATGATTAATTACTTAATCTTTATAAAAATGAATGAGAATATGTATATATTAGGAAGAGGTAACAAATATAAATTTAATATAGCAGCACATTACAAATTATGTAGGCAAATCTAAAATTTCACAAATAAAATATATGTATGAGTATATTTATATTTATAATTTCATTGGCATTTATGATTTCAATAAATTAAAAAACATTCTACCTACATAATTACAACATTGGTTAGCCATTCTTCAGATTCTCTAGTTTTTACAAGACTCACACCTCTCTGAGATATAATCTGATATGTTTTAGAAACTGTATTTAATCAATTTTTTTAAACTATAAGTATCTTTTTGACTATAAACACTGAGGCCTTTTATATTGATAAATGAAAATAATAGACTTCCCAGGACTGGGATGAAAAGATAGCATTTGAATGACCACTGTAGTGGTTAATTTTAATTAAGTCAACTTGACTGGCTCAGGACCCAACTGGGGAATTGATGCAACACACTTCTTGGTGTGGCCAGGTCAGTCATGGAGGGGCGACCTGGGGCATTATATCTGGCCATCAACTCTTTTGTGCTGGCATGGCTCCCACTCTGCCTCCCAGCTGCCATGAACAAAGAGTCTTTGCTCCACCAAGGCCTCTCAACATAATTAATCTGCCTTAGAGCCAATCAACCTTGGACTGAATCCACTGGAACCATGAGCCTAATTAAGCCTTTCTTCTCTGAACTTGTGGGTGTCAGCTACTGTGAATCAGTATATACATACACTAGTGCAACCACCAAGTTTTATTAAACTCTTGCACAAGAATAATTATTTTTATTTATAATGGTAAAATATTATGAACTGAGAGAAAGGAATTTCAGTAGAAATAAAAACAAAGAAATAAGAGACTGGGTATATAGCTCAGTGGTAGAGTGCTTCTCTAATATATCTGAGTCTGAGAGTTCAATCTGCAGTGCCCTCCCATAAAAATAGCCATCATTTCAAGTAAAACTAGGATCTAAAAAAAATCCTAATAAGCCATGATTTGTTTAATAAAAAATTTCATTTCTCAGAGCAGAATTCTTCCAATATTAAAGCCAAAGTCACAAATTACAGCAGAGCTCAAAGGCCAGTTTCGCAAAGAAAGATGGAATTCAATATGCTATTTTTCTATGCTAACATTAACATAAAAGCACTAACAAAGATACCACCAAAATAATAATAGGTGATCCACAAATAAATTTGGAAGGTCCAATTCTACACTTTTCCCTATAGGTAAAGAAACCAAAATTGCTCCATGTTCTATTATTATTCAGCCAAATAAAAAGAAAAAATATCAGTGAGAAGAAAATAAATTCTATAAAGAAGACTTTAAAAACTAGATCTCAACTAACTACTGATCCTGTAAAAATACCAATATAGGGCTGGGGATATAGCTCAGTGGTAGAGCACCTGCTGGTCTTACATGTTCAAGGCCATAGGTTTGAATCCCAATGGCAACATCAACAAAATCCAACCTGAAAAATATGTCTTCAAGCTCTTCTCAAGGTGCCCAGGGAAACGCCCTAAAGGTTTATAGAGCAGTTATCCATAGATGCATGAGTTGTTTCTAAGCACATCCAATGTATAGCTGCACGGTCAGGAACATGAGTTTTATTCAGATAAAACTCAAATTTAACTGGACTTATTGTTATAGTGTCTGACTACAGCACAGTTATTTGCACTTTAGAAGTCTTTTACTCCTTCTCCATAGCAAACCATTGTTTTTTTCTTTAAGATCAAATATAAGTGGAACTTTAACGCTAGAAGTTAAAATCCAACTTTCTCTGACTCATGTGCAGAGTGAAACACCGCTTTTCCTTTTATTTATATAGCATTTTAGATATAAAAAATACCTATTACACTGACTTCTGACTCTGTTCGCCTCCAGTACAGTGACATCTTGATTTATTGCACACTACCATTACTGCAACAAAACTAGAGAACTGTGAAAATCCTAGCTTAAACAAATCCATGTATACTCCTCTTTCCATAGCAGGTGCACAATTTATGTTATGTCTCTGGCAATATTGTCAAAATGTTTCAAAACCTTCACTATTATATTTGTTTTAGTGATCTGTGATCTTCAGTGTGGCTATTGCAATTTTTTTTTAGAGCTCACATGTCTAGTACACGTGTTCTGGCTGCTCTACTGACCAGCCTTTCTCCTACAACCACCAGCCGCTTGGGCCTCCCTGGTCCCAGAATTACAGCAGCTATGGCTGGAATCGACATGTCTCCCTAAGCCTCATGTGCCCATCGGTGGGATTTAGGGAGGTGGCTGGAGCTAGGGTATGCGACTGTGTTAAAACTGTGTGATGAATCAACTGGGTTAGCATCGACCTGGGTGGTAATAATGGAAGCCCCACCCAGGCTGTGGGTGGCACCAATCAATAAGCTTATGGCCTGGATGGCATAAAAAGGGCGACAAAGAGTGAGAGCTGTTTTCTGACTATCTGCCCCACCGGGGACTGTTTCTCCGCTGCAGTGCCCCTCTGCCAAGCCCCTGGCTTTGGAGCCAGCCGACTCTGAACTGAAACCTCTACAAAGTATGGGTCCAAATAAACTTCTCCTCCTTTAACTTTGGGTACCAGGTACTTTTGTCTCAGCAATGAGGAAATTAACTAAGAAAACAACAATACACATATTAAACCAGTTAACCAGCCTACAATGGCCTTCAAGCAAAAGGAAGAGTCACAGACTTCTCACTTTAGATCAAAAGCTAGAAGTGAAAAAAGTCAGCGTGAATGGAATATCAAAAGCCAAAACAGTGGACAAGCCAGGCTTCTGGTATGCAAGAGCTGGCCAAGTTCTTGTGAAGGAAAGTTGTTGAAAGAATTTAACAGTGCTACTGTAGTAAAAAAAAAAAAAAAAAAAAAAAAAAGTAAATGACAGTAATGTGAAATGGTCTAAATAGAAGAACAAAGAAGCCATACCTTCCCATTAAGTCAAAGCATAATTCAGGCCAGTGGCATGACTTGCTTCCATTCTATAAAGCTTGAGGCAGCTGCAGACTAAAGCCTAAAGAAGAGATGGGTTTGTCAGACAGACAGACAAACAGAGAAAGAAAGAAGCTATTTCTTTAACATAAAAGTATAGAACAAAGTAGTAGGTTCTAATGAGGAAACTGCAGCAAGATATAGACAGGATCTAGAAGATCTAAGATCATTGATGAAAGTGACTATAGTAAACAATAATTTTCCAGTGTAGATAAAATGGACTTATCTCAGAAGAAGATGCCATTTATACCTTGTATAGCTAAAAAGGGAACATGAATACATGTCTTCAACATTTCAAAGGACAGCCTAATTCTCGTTGAGAGCCCAAGCCCAAGAATGGAAGTTAAAATCACTGTTCATTTAAAACTCAAAAAATATTGGAGTCCTTAAGAAATGTACTAGGAAAAGCAAAAAGAAATGCTCTAAATGTTGTATGCCAGTGTCATATAAATGAACAATAAATCCTCAATAACAGTACATCTGTTTATATCATGGTTTGCTCAATATTTTAAGCTCACTGTTGAGAACTGCACTCAAAATAATTCACTTCTCAATATTATAGTTTATTCACAATGCGCTTGGCCACACAAAAGTTCCAATGGATACATATAGTGAGATTAACATTCTTTTCATTCATAACAACACAACATCTATTCTGTAGCCTGTGGATCCAAGAATAATTTTGGTTTTCAAATCTTATTTAGGAAATACATGTTGCAAAGCTATGGTTGCCTTAGTGAATCAGCTGGTGGATGTGAGCAAAGAAATTCAAAACTGCCCAGAAATTGTTTATCATTCTATAAGATTTATATTTGTGCTTTACAGAAGGAGACTAAAATATCAACATTTACAGGAGTGTGGGAGAAATTGATTCTAACCTTCATGGATGACATTAGAGAGTATCTCAGTTACTTTTCTTTTGTTGCTGAGAAAAAATATCCAACACTCAAAGTTAAGGAAGGAAAGATTTATTTAAGTCATAGTTTGTAGAGGTTTTGGTCCATATTCGGCTGGCCTAAAGTAGAATGGCACATGGCAGAGGGCAGCAGTTCATGGCTGCAGAAAACAGCAAAAAGCAAAAGGGAAGAGTAGCAGCAACAATGGCAACAGAGAGCAAGTCTGGCTCCCTTATGCTGCATTCAGGCTGTCTACCCCAGGCCAGTGTAGCACTCACACCCATAATCCCAGCAGTACTCACACCCATAATCCCAGCAGCACTCATGCCCCTAGCCCCAGCTTTGGATCATGAATTAATCACCAACTCTAGAAATCTGCCTCATAAATGCATGAGGCTTTGAGGCTACAACTAGACACAAACCATAAAAGAGGGTTCAAGGAAAAATAACTACAGATATGCTAGAAATGCCAAAAAGCCTAGAATTAAGTGGAGTCCGAAGATACAACTCAAATGCAGTTATCTCATGATGAAACTTGAATGTACAATGTGTTTTTTCTTATGAATGAACAAAGAAGCTAGTATCTTGCAATGAAATCTCCTCCTGGTGAGAATCCTGTGAACGCTACTGAAATAACAACAAAGGATTTAGGATATTACATAAACCTAGTCGATAAAGCAAGGGCACAACAGGGTTTGAGAGAACTGACTCCAATTTTGAAAGAAGTTTTGACTGTGGGTAAAATGCTACCAAAGAGCAGTGTATGCTGCAGAGACGTCTTTTGAGAGAGGAAGAGACAATTGGTGTAGCAAACTTCAATGCAGTTACATTTTAAGGAAATGACGCAGTTACTCCAGCCTTCAGCAACCATCACCCCGAGATCAGCCAGCAGCCATGAACGTTAGTCCAAGACCCTCAAACAGAAAACTATTGTCACTCATCAAGGACACAGATGATCATTAACATTTTATCCATAAATTACATTTAAAGTAAGGTATACACATAGTCTTTTTAGACACAGTGCTATTGTATGTTTAATAGACTAATATGGTGGAAATACAGTTTTTATCTTATTTTTTAAAGACAGCACAAACTAGTATTAAAAAAAAAAAATCAATGATACTGAATTTCACTAAACAAAATAATATGAACTTCATAGTATTTGTTGTATTTGCATAGTGTAGTCTTCAACTTTATATGACTAGATATATGCATGCAAAATTAGAATTAAAAAATATAAGAAAGTAAGCCATATTAACATGCTGATCTGTAAAGGGCTCAAGTCAATAACTTCTGATATTGCCAGTCCTATGGAAAACCCACTACTATTAGGGACTGCTGGACTACAGTGGAACATTGTGCTGAATTCACGCACCTACAATATTTAAATGGCAATGGAATGCCCTTCTCTGACAAATAAAGGGATACAAATGAGCAACCATTTTGTATCTGTATATTCAAAACAGGATAGTTATAGAGCTACTTTCTCTTAATTCAATGAATAGAGAGATTTGTTCTAATAGTGTTTGTGGACAGAATATCATGTCTGCCTCTTGTACAATGAATAACCACTAAGACAACAATATGCAATAATTGTTGAAACTGTCTGACTAATCAGTTTTGAAACTGTCTCATTGCTATTTGTTTCTCAATAAAATTATTTTAAAAATAATAAAATAAAATAAAATACAATGAAAAAAAGTAAGGAGAGAGGAAAAACTTGAAAAAAGAAGACAAAATAAATTAAGGATTTACTGCTTCTTTCTATAGACCAGCAGAAATCCACAGCAGCATTGTCTGAACCATCTTGCTTACATACATAGATATCTCTCTCTCTGGAAATACAGTTTTGCTCACTCTGCGAAATAAAATTCCCCATAGACTCATCTTAGAACAATAATCACTTCACTGCAGTGATCTGGGACTCAAGCTGCAGGATTTCTCGAGTGCGCCTCTACGCCTTATCCTTGTTTTCTAAGTGCCCCAGCAACTCTAAGTATATCATATGTGCTGAATAAACAGTGGTGAAAAAAAAATTCATTAATGAATGGAACAAAGCCAGCATTGTGTCTGACAGTACCAGGATAGAAATGATGGCTTAGTAAAACAGTAGATTTATAGTGCATTTTAAGATCAGAAAATGTTTTTACAATTGATAGGGATGATAAGCACTTGCTACATATCCCCTTCTCATGCCTTCTGCATTCATGTTGTTGGAGCCCATGACTGCTTCTGGATAATGAAATGTACCATAAATTGTATAAAGAATTTTTTCCAGAGCAGGCCCTTAAAACATTCTCCAGCTTTCCATTTCCCTAGCGTTGTGGCCTCACAAAACACAAATTCCACAAATTATTAAGGAATAAACATTATAGGTCAAAACAAATATTTGGATCATGTGTACGCAAAGCATAGCTTAGCATATCTGACTAATAACAAACCTTCCACTTTAAAGAGGGATATTTCTACAAAAACACAAACAAGAGCCAGCCAGATAGCTCAGCAAATTAAAACACCTACTTAGGCAGACACAGGGGCCGGGGGTTCAATCCTTGGCCTGCCGTGCCGGCCCCACCCCTGGGGTACCCTGAGATGTCACTGAAACAGCGTGGTGGTATGCGCTTGTAATCCCAGTGCTTGGGAGGCTGAATACAGGAAGGATCATTACAAGTCCCATCTATGCAGTGAGACCGTGTAGACGCTGTAGACCCTGTACTAAATACATACATACATACATACATACATACATACAATACAAAGTAATAATAAAAATTCTAAAATGTGAGGCAGAAGCACAATAGTCAGACTGTGGGCCGTGGGAAGGGTTTTACTCATTTTGGTAAAGATGTCTCTTACATACTCCAGATAAAGAGGTCACTAGCTTGCTGAGTTAGCACTGTCAGGAAAATGAAGTACGAAGTCTTGTAGTGAGCGCTGATCATTATTAGTTACACTTGACTGTTAAACAAAACATATGAGTTCAGGAAAGCCTTAGTCAACTTCTAGGCAGAATGAAAAGGAATACGGTAAGTCAGAAATGTATGACCTTATAGAGAAGAAAAGGACAAATGCTTCCTGATAACAAATAATATTTTTTTAAAAAAGAATGAAACATAGTTGGAGCGAAGGACAAAGGCTGTGGAAATTGTCCCAGTTAAGTAAATAGGTAGCAGATTGAAGAAGAGAGTGAGCTTTCCTTTAGTTGCTCCAGATTTCCTCAGAGTAGCTGTTATGAAATAGAAAAATAAAGCAGGTGTCAACATAATAGAAAAAATGCAGCATATTTTAGAACCATGTCCAGAAAAGATGTTGAATAGCATTAACAAGTATTTGTGTAAAGCGGAAACAAACTTGCTCAAATTGTTAAGAGAATTTTGTTCCAAATATTTTAAGAGCTCATATCAAAACACTTTCCAACTGGGGAAAATGAAACCAAACTTTTCAGAAAATATGAAACTGTATATTCCAAAAGAGACATGGTCCCAAAAATGTGTAAAATGAATATTGTGCAAGAGGGAAAAGTCAGGGGCCAGTCAGGTAACCAGACAAGAAAAAGGACTAAAAAGGGTCAACCAAACTTAAATTTACAAATGGAATATCTTCTAAAAATAATACAAGAAAAATACCTGCTATATATCCATTGGGTTCGTACAGTTAAGAAATGGCAGTCCCTGCAAATGAACCAAATTTGTCAACATAAGAGGAACTGCTAAACTGTGCATATATTTTTTCTTGTAAAGGAAAAAAAAACTAATATGTACAATTGATGAATATGGGTTTTATTTTTATTTGCCTCTGGAAGAAGATTGGGTTGACAAAACTTAAAAAGTCTATTTGGGAGACAGACTTAAGCATATAATGCTTTTGTGGCATATTAAATTGATATGTAATAAAAAAATTTTGAAAATAAGGGGGAAAAAATGGGGCCGGGGAGATAGCTCAGTAGAATAAGTTCTTGCCTGGCAAGTGCAAGGTCCTGAGTTCAATCCCAGTACTGAAAAAAAAAAAAAAAAGAAAAGAAAATTCCTTCTAGAGAGCAGAGCTTTAATTGTATCAGGAACTTTCCATTGCTAGGATAGAGAAACTTCACTGATAGCTGGTCTTAAAGGGTTAAAACTTATCTACAGGTGAACATTCTATTTTCTGAATGATAAATACTGTCCTCTTTTTTTCTCCTACTGCCACAACCCATTAGGTTAGGTACAAGACCAATGCAAGAACCAAAACCCAGAAGGAGAAATATTAAATCCCACAGCTCCATGTCTAGCACACCGGGCAAGATATAGAGATGACACGTGAACCCCAAAAGCCTCGGGTAGCCCCACTCTGCAGCGCTGCTGGGAGTAGCTCTCATGGCTTCTCTTTGGGGAGGGCTTTGCCCATTGCTTGCAGCTTTCCTCAGATGTTCTGCATTCCTGGCTCCTTTGGCTCCTTGGCACCACCCGTGCATTTTCAGATCACTCTCAGCTTTTACACTATCTCAGAAGCGCATTTCCGGAATCTGAGGGGAAGCTTCTCCTACTTCACAACTCTTGCATTCTACATGCCCACAAAACTAGCAGCATGTGGGTGATGCCAAAATCTGCCAACGGCTCAAGCAGTAGGCAGGCTCCTTAAATCCTGCTTCAGAGGACTCCAAGACCTGGATGGCCAAGTACTGTGAACCAATCCTGGGACACAAAATCCCTAAGTCGCCCTGTTCAGATTTTTCCCAAAGCAAAGTCTTTTACTTTTTCACTTTGGAGCAGATGAAGAATAGGGCCTTGTTAACTCCTGATGTGCCTTTGAAAGCATTTCCCTGTCCTGATCCAAAGTACTTAGTTTCTTTCTAACACTAATCTTTTCAGTAGCGAAGCTCTCCTCTTCTAAATTTTATAGTTGCTTTCTATCTAGCAAAACTAAAATCTCTTAAGAGTCTCTCTGCTCTTGATTTTCAGTACACACTGGGCCAAGAGCTCCCAGAAGTACCCATGCCACAGCCTCGGCGTTGAAATACCTTGAAACTCCCTTCGCCAATTAGTTAGGCTACTGCCTTAAGTCTTAGTCTCCTGCACATCCTCAAAACATAAGCAAAATAGACACATATTTGCTGCCAGAGTATAACACAAATTTCTCAAGTCTGAATGCCAATGAACTCTCTCTCAATTAAGCTGTCAAAGGAAAGCATATCCCAGGCATCCTATGTTCTAACTCTTTTTTGATCTGTAGGGAAACATGAAGGATATGGTTGTCAATAAGTAAAGAGAAAAATTATAATTGTTTTTGGCTATAGATTAGAAATATACTATGTATGCTAAAATCCTGAGGTTTCACAGAGTTTGGGTTTATTAATAAAATACAGTGACATTTTGTGATTTAACAAATAATGTATATTAAATTTTATAATTATTAACTCTCAATTATGTTTTAACTAAATTAAAGCATGAAGACAAAATTAGAAAATTTGAGTTTTTCTAATTAACAGGGGTGCATTTTATATTCACTTTAACTTAGAATCTCTACTGTGTCTTGAACTGGATTCTTCTTATAGTCTATTTAGCAATAATGCCCACATTATCATTTTAAATTAATAAAATGCTCAAGTCACCATAGCCAGTTTTTGTCGTTAGCATATACATTATTCTTATCAACTTCAAAATTAACCTGGAAAAAGCAACTATTTAATAGCTGCAATTTAAATGATTGAAAATTTAAACATTCTTTGATATATTTTAATAAGTTGAAGAAAAATTATAAGGATTTAATCAACATAAAAATCTTAGCATCACAGTAGGACTGGATTTCAAAACTTACCAAGATGCTATAGCTGCAGTTAGGATGAAATGGGGTAAAAACTTGTTTTATGTGTAACCTTTAATAAACATGTACCTAGTACCTCTTTGGTAAACAAAAATATCTTGGTTCCATGGAGAATTTAATGAAACAAGGAATCTTCATTTAATGAGGAAATATGGTTAAACTCATAGACCATAGAATTTTTATTCTGTATTGGATCTAGAAATCTTTGAAGAATTTTGCCTTTATATAACAGTGAAAAATAATTCAAATAATAATCATAACTTTCCACCAGAATGCTACAGAGCTATAACTGTAAAAAAACCAAGTAACCTGGCTTATAAAATAGAACATGCCCAGCCCCCCTTTTTCTGGATACAATGTCTCACTTGGCATTTATGATTCCTGTATTGAATATAAAGTGTCATAATATTATTTGAAGGTAACCCATGATTAAAAACAGATACTGTAAACTCTAGGGAAATCAATAAAAATCAGTGAATAATTTGAAAAGAACTTTTTTGAAATGAGTTAAGTTTTAAAACTGTTGGTCAGCTTTCCTGTTTCTGGAACCCAACACCAAACATTTACCATTTAAAGGAGGAGTATGATTTTTGCTCATAATTTCAGATGTTTCACTTGTTTGCCTGGCTCCAAAGTGGGAGCCTCATGACAGAAGGACTTGACATAGCAAATCTACTCCCCTCATGATGGTAAGGAAGTAGAGCAGGAGAAAAGCATCAGAGGGACCAAAAGACAGAGAAAGACTCAAGGTCAACCTCCCTGACCCACCCAGACACTCCTGGGTGTGTGCCTTAAGACTGCCTCAGTGGGGGCTGATGAGATAGCTCAGCAGTCTAAAGTACCTGCTTAGGCAAGTTTAGGCTTAAGCTTAGGTTCAATCCCCTGTACCACAGGCTGGGTCAGCCAGTCCCCAGGGTGGGCTGAGCAAACCACAAAATAAAAAATAAATAAATAAATAAATAAATAAATAAATAAATAAATAAATAAATGATTGACCTCCAAGGCCTCCAAACCAGTCAGGTTGACAATTAAGCTTAACCCTAACAGTAGATATAAACTGGCACAGAACTCTTCACAAATTTTACATTAAAGTTAGTGAAGCCAGTTTTATAATCAGTGTGCAAACACTCACACAGTCAAGCCAGTATTAAAATAGGAAATGCATGCCCAAGAAAAGTCTGAATAGACATAAAAAACTGAAGACTAAACTAGTATAAACTGTACTTATTTTCTTAATTTATGTATCAATATTCTAGAGCAAAGCATTTAAATTGTTTTTGTTGGGTATTCATGACAGTTCTAATTTTAAAAAGCAAATTTAATCACAAACATGCTTGTTTTCATTTTACTTTTTTTTCATTTTACTTTTAAATACAAAACTTTTGGACTTCTCCAAGAATTCTTGCTGGTGATAGTTTTAGTTTTAATTAATATTTTATAAATAAACTGAAGAACATGAAGCCTAAATTCAAGTTTGCAGGAAAAAAATGCCTTAGCATGGTCACGTTAACTCAGTTGGGGGTAACTGTCAGAAAAACTTCTTAAGTTCTTTACATTGGCAGATAAGCATCAATGAACTTCAACATGAGCCAGTGTTTTCTTTCAAAAGCAATGTGAATTATAATGTTATACAGTGATGAATTCTGAGTTTCTATGATGCTGTGTAGTACCACAGAAAGGTATTTGGTCTTTATTCCCTGAGGCTGGCACTAAACTCTAGTTTGGAATTTCTCAAGTGTTAAGGGTGACAGCATCTTTTGTCCTAGGAAAATGGCTTTTTATAGGCAACTGAAGAGCTTCAGAAACAGGGTGATCGCTAGAATCACAATCATTGACTAGATGCTTGGAACTTTCAGCCCCATCTCTACCTTCTATCAATGGCCAGCGATTCAGTCAATCCTAAGTGTGTAATAAAATTTCATTAAGCATCTTCAATAGTGTGATTTGGAAGGCTTCCAAGCTGGGAAAACTTCGAGGTGCTCAGAAGGGAATAAACCTAGAACAGGCAGGAAGTTCTTGGTCTCTCAGCACCTTACTCTATGTATATCTTCTATATTGCTATTCCTCATTGTATTCTTTATAATAAACTGTAAGCATCATATAAAGTAGATTCTGTGCTCCATTCTAACGTTGTCTTGAGCTTAAGGAGGGTGTCATACAAATTCTTGATTTTCATACAGTTGGCCTGAATTCTAGGAGGCATGTGATGTTACTGGCAATGAAATGGAAGCAGTCTTATGAAATCTAAACCTACATGTTCTACACTGCCTTCAGTACATTACTCAAATTTTGAACACTCAGGTGGTGTCTGGTGAATCATAATTGAAGAACTAGTGTTGAAAAAGAACATATATTTGGTCTCAGACTGCAGAAAACATCTAGACAAAAGACCAAAACTTATCCCAATATAACATGAGGACATTCTTTGTGAGCTAGCAAAACTGAGTAATATGTTTAAATCCTGGCAAAGTGATTAGCTAATAGAGTATCACACATATTTATAAATGATAAATTTAAGGTCCAACAATTTATGGCCAATATTATTTAAGGATCTAAAAACAATGTAAAGTATTAGGGAATATTCAACATGTTCAAAACTCAAAGGTTCTATGTAAGATAATGGATATTCTATTTGAAGGAAAATATATTAAAACTGAAAGTTTCAGGAAAGAGCAATTAATATAATAATGGGAGTTCAAAGACATGAGCTACAAAAAGTCTCTCATTTTAAATGTTAAAAGTGGAAAAGATATAAATAGTGAATTATTTGAACCACCCAAACAAAAACTCAAACACTAGAATTGTTAAAAACTTATTTTAAAAAAAAATACTTGGGTAGAGCAGTTTGGTGAGCAACTCGGTCAGGCTAAACTCAGTACAGAGCAGTTTGACGAGCGAGCCAGTGGACTAAACCTTGGCACAGAGCAGCTCGGTGAGTAAACCAGCAGGTGGATCTTGGAGCTGAGTTGCTCAGTATGTAACTAATGAGCAGAATTCGGTAGCACTGTCCTTGGAGAAGTGACTGAGACCTACAGCTGGGACCATTGATCTGAGGCATACTGCTAGGCCCAGTAGGGCCCAGACTGAGGCCCAGACCTACTGGAAGACCCGCACAGCATGGTGGTGGCAGGAGTTAACTTAGATGAATTAGTCTTCTTGGAAGACTCCAGGACAAAAGACAGTGTCAAACAGAAACCAATATCACACTCTCTGTAGAGAAGGCAAAAATCTTGGGATAAAACAAACAAGACTATCTGACACAGAAGAGAAACCTACAGAACAGACTCTTTACAGAGAGGTTTTGATAGCACTAATACAGCTACCTACTACCAAAATTTAACATAAATGTAGCACAGAAATCAAAATAAAGAGTTTCCTCTGAAATAGAAAATGACAGGGGCTGGTGAGATGGCTCAGTGGTCTAAAGCACCTACTTGGAACAAGCTTGGCAGACACAGGGACCGCGGTTCGATCCCCCAGCACCACATGCCAGCCAGCCCCGCCCCCTGGTGGGCTGAGCTGGCCACACACACACACAAATAAATAAATAAATAAAAATTTAAAAAAATAATTAAAAAAAAGAATGTTTAAAAAAAAAAAGAAAATGACAAAACAAAAGAGCAAAATGCAATCTCAGACTCTGAGCCCACCTAGAACAAATCCAGAAGACACTAGCATAGACAAAATTGAAAGGCACACACCTTAAATCTCTATGTAATACCAATTGAAGTGAAGGATATAGAGGAAATAGCAACTGCATCATAGCAACTGCAGAAGGGTACAGAGGAAATCAGATCAGAAATAATCTTTCAGAAACACAAAGAAATGTTAACGATAACTAAGTGCTTCTAAAGAAGACATTGATATAAAAAAAATAGAGAAGAGAAAAATGTTGGAAACCTTGAATGAGAAAATAGGAAAGAAATAGAATGCGTGAAGCAGATTCAAAGAGAGACAGGGAAATGGAAAACTCCATCACAACTTGGCAAAACCATTTGAATGACAGTGAAGATAGACTTTCAGACTTTGAAGACACTGTGACAGCTAGTAAAAAGGTAAGGAAAGATCTCTTAAAAACAAGGATTTAGTAAATAATTCAACAGCTGCAAGACAATGCAAAGATAAACAACATACCACTTATAAGCATCAATGAGAAAAAAGAAGACAACATAAATGACATAAAAAGAATATGGGCAGAGATAATAGCAGAAAACATCCCAAATATGGGGGAACAATTGGACATTAAGATAACCAAAGCATACAGAACTCCAAATATTAACAACCCAAGTAAATCTATATGCAGACATATAATGATCAGGATCCCAGAAATTCAGCACAAGAACAACATACTAAAAGCTACCAGAGAAAAGAAACAGATCACATGTAAAGGAAAAACCATCAGAATAACAGCAGATTTCTCATTACAAACTATCAAGTCAAGAAGATCATGGAGCTAAGTATTTCAAGTCTTACAAGAAAACAAATTCCATCCCAGACTGATATACCTTGCAAAACTCTCTTTCAAATTTAATGGAGAAGTAAAATCATCCATGACAGAAAAAAATAAAGATATTCATGACAACCTAAGTAATCCAACATAGAATATTAAAAGACACTCTAGAAAGGGATCAAAATAACCACAATTCCTAGAATGACAACAGAAAGAACCCACCAAACAGGGCAAAAAATTAGACACAGGAGAAATATAAGGAACCAAGAGCAAGACAATAACATAACAAACATAAGCCAATACATATCAGTTATATCTATCAATGTAAATGGACTCAATTATCCAATTAAAAGAAATAATTTGGCAGAGTGCATCAAGAAACAAAATCCAACAATACACTGTATAGAAGAAACACATTTAGGGCCGGCCAGATAGCTCAGCATATTAAAGTACCTGCATAGGCATATGCAGGGACCAGGGGTTCACTCTCCAGCCTGCAGTGCTGGGCCTGCCCACAGAGTGTACTGTGATGGCAAATGAGACTGGGCGTGGTGGTGCATGCCTGTAATCTCAGTGCTTGGGGGGATTAAAAACAGGAAGGATCACTACTGATCAGATTTGTGTAGTGAGACCCTATGGATCCTATACTAAATACATAAACAACATACGCAATCCAATGTGAAGTCAAACACAATTTACCAGAATTTGTGGGATGCAAATCAAACAGTTCTCAGAGGGAAATTTATAGCAGTGAACTCATACATTAAAAAAACATAATAAGAACATATAAATACCCTAATGCTGCATCTCCAGCTTTTAGAAAAAGAGTAAATCAAGCTCAAAGCCCAAAGGTAGGAGGAAATTAGAACATGAGAGCAGAAATTAATTCAATTGATACAAAGAAAACAATACAAAGAATCAATGAATCCAAAATCTGGTTCTTTGAAAGATTTAATAAAATTGATAAACCCATAGCCAACCTCATCAAAAAGTGGAAAGAAAAAAACTCAAATCCAAGCAATAAGGAATGAAAAGGGTGAAATTACTACAGATGCTGTGGAAGTTCAGATAATCAATAGCTATTTTCAAAATCTTTTGAAATAAAAAATGTAATCAAGAACTTACCAACAAAGAAAAGTCCAGGTTCTGATGAATTCACAGCTGAATTCTACAAGAAATTCAGAGAATATTTAATCCCAATACTGCTCAGACTCTTCAATGAAATTGAAATAGAAGTAATACTCCCAAAATCATTCTTGTAGGCAAGTAGTTATACTGACTTCAAAACCACCCAAAGATTCAACCAAAAAAGAGAACTACAAGCCAATCTCCCCCATGAACATAGATGCAAAAAATCCTCAATAAAATACTACAAATAGAGTACAGCAATCATTAAGAAGATTATATACCATGACCAGGGAGGATTCATCCCAGGGATGCAACAATGGTTCAACATACGCAAATCTATAAATGTAATACATTACATTAATGGAGTCAAAACCAAAAACAATATGATCATCTCAATAGATACAGAAAAGGCTTTTTACAAAGTTCAATACTCATTTATGATCAAAGCCCTACAGAAAATTGAAATACATGGCCTATCCTTTATTCTGATAAAAGCCATCTATGACAAATGAACAGCCAACATAATTGTAAATAAGGAAAAACTGAAAGATTTTACTTTTAAATCAGGTACAAGACAAAGATGCCCTCTAACCCCACTCCTATTCAATATAGTTCTGTCATCATTAGCTAGAGCTATTGGACAAGTGGGAAAACCCAATAAAAATAGGTAAAGAAGTTAAACTATCATTATTTGCAGGTGACATTACTCTACTTGGAAGACCCAAAAAACTCAACCAAGAAGCTCCTAGAATTAATAAACAAATTCAGTAACATAGCAGGATACAAAGTCAATACCCCAAAAATCAATAGCATTCCTCTACACAGATAACAAACTCACTGAGAAAGAAATTAAAGAAACAATACCCTTCATAACAGCATCCAAAAAATGAAATACTTAGGAATTAATCTAACACAGGATGTAAAATATATACAATGAAAACTGCAATAATCTGAAAAAAGAGATCGAAGAGGATTTCAGAAAATGGAAAAATATTCTTTGTTCCTGGATAGGAACAACCAACATTGTAAAAATGGCCATACTCCCAAAATTGTTATACAGATTTAATGCAACCACTATCAAAATACCAACAACATATTTCACTGATCTAGAGAAAATTTTTCTAAAATTTATTTGGAAACAGAAAAAACCTAGAATAGCAAAAGCAATCTTGAGCAACAACAACAACAAAAAAGGCCGGAGGCCTTACAATCCCTGACTTGAAATTATATTACAAAGCTACTGTGATAAAAATCAGCATAGTACTGGCAAAAAAACCAGACCTGAGAATCAGTGGAACAAACTAGAAGATGAAGATACAACTACAAACACACTCAACCACCTTATCTTTGACAAAAGATCCAAACATGTCCACTGGAAGAAAGATAGCCTCTTCAACAAATGGGGCTGGAAAGAATTTTCTGTCCACATGCTGAAAAGTAAAACTAGACCCAGATCTGTCACCATGCACTAATATAAAGTCAAAATGGATTAAAGATCTAAATAATAAAACAGAAACACTAAATCTACTAGAAGAGTAATTAGGTGGAAACTGGAACACATAGGGTAGGTGGAGTTCATGCACAAAAGCAAAACTGCATGGGAAATACTTCAAAGAATCAGTGACTGGGATCTCAGCAGTGAGAAGTTTCTTCATGTAAAAAGTATGAAAAGATAACTCACAAATTGGAAAAAAATTCTAACCAATAGTCATGCAGACAAAAGAGTTCTATATAATAATATATAAAGAACTGAAAAAACTCAGGCCCCCAAAATATAAAGACACAATCCAAATATGGGCATCTGAGATGAATACACAATTCTCAGAGGAAGAAATACAAATGGTGAATAAATACATGAAAAAATATTCCACAGCATTAGTCACTTGAGAAATGCAAATTAAAACAGCACTGAGATACTATCTCACCCCAGAAAAATGGCTATCATAAAGAAATAAACCAATAACAAATGCTGCTAGGTCTGTGGGGGAAAAGGAACCCTTCTCCACTGTTGGTGGGAATGTAGACTGGTTCAATCACTAAGGAAATCAGTCCAGAGTCTCCTCAAAAAGCTAGGATGGGAAATTCCATTCAACCAAGCTATTTTCCTTCTGGGTATTTTCCCAAAATAACTAAAAACACCATGCCATAGAGATATATGTGCACTCATGTTTATAGCAGCACAATACACCACAGTCAAATCTTGGAAACAACCAAAATGCCTATCACCTGGCATTTGGTTGTACAATGGAGTACTGCTCAGCTATAAACAAAGACAAACTTGAGGCCATTATAGGTAAATGGATGCTACTGGAGGCTATACTCCTAAATGAAATAAATCAGACTCACATGTGTATATATCATATTATCTCCCTAGTGTAAGAACCTGAAAGAATAAATAAAATCTGGAAGGCATAATAGGCATAGTAAAATAGAAAGAAATGAACATAATAAATAAATAACAAAGATGAGGGAAAGGAGAAAAGATAGCAAAAAAGGAAGAGGGAAAATCATGCAAATATGTATATATATATATATCTTATATATATCTTATATATATATATCATATATATATATATGCTGAGATGATTGTACAGATAATTTTCATTGGTGTTTTGAAAACAGCAGTTAATGTTTAGAATATACACTATGACTGTATATGCTTATATTTGCAATCTAAGTAACTACATTGAGGACAACAACGTGTAATACAAAAACTATGGTTGAATACCTCTCATCTTGGTCTTCTAAATGTGTATTCTTTCTAATGTCTTATCAATTACTATTGTAGTCTCTTTCAAATAAATTTTTAAGAAAGTTAAAAAAACAAGAAAAACTAAGGCTTATTGAAGGAAGCATTAATCTTCAATTTTTTGTCTAATCTTGCATAACTATATTTGCTAATCTGAGAAACAGATTTGACAGTAAAAACAGGTAATGTAGCAACCATTGCTAATTTACTATTCTTGTGTAGAAAATCTGTAACGTAAGTATTGTTGCATGTTACCCTGTCTTTGTTTCTGCTACTTGTTTTTACTCTGCAAAATAAAATAAAATTAAATTTAAAAAAAAGAAAAAGAAAAGAGGGAGAGAAGTGTTGTCTGTCTTTGTGCTTAAAGAAATAAAATGCAATATGTTTAAACTGCATAAAAACAATAAAATAAGTAAGTAAAATACGAGTCAGTTTATTTTTATTTTTTAATATTTTTATTCATTTTAATGAGAAAAAAGATAAAATAGTGATGAAACAGTTTCAAAACAGGTTAGTAGGATGTTTACAATTATTAATACATGGCATATTGTTGTCTTTGTAGTGGTTATTCAGAGGACGAGATGCACACATGATATCTTGTTTAGACAATATTAATACAAACTTTTATTCTCAGTGCACTAGGAGAAAGTAGCTGTATATCTATCCTAACTCTCTTGTGTATACATATAAACATATTTTTTTCATTCCCCCCTTTTTTTTCACAACATAACTGTCCTTTATTTACACTTTTGTGTAGTAATGCATGACACTAGGTTGCTTAGCAACTGATAGCAAATCTTAACCAGACAGGATGTTCATCTCAGGAGTGAGGTAGCTTGTTTGCTTTAGGCACTGGGCCAAGTCCCTCCTACATATATTTGATCATTTTCCTAGTTTTGTGGCTCCCAACATATCCCCTTTTTTTGTTTTGTTTTTTCAGAGATGGGTGTTCCACTGCAGTTAGAGAAGCTATATTTGGAGAAGCCTTTAAAGGACTTTTTTATACTTGAAACCAGTCTAAAGATTGTAGGTACTTGAATTCAGCAAAATAACCCAATCTAGTCCAATAATCCATAATAGTAATGGTTATCAGCAGAACTGGCAATTGTCTGAAGTTGTTGACTTGAGCCTTTTACAGCTCAGCATATTAATACGGCATTATTTTTTATACCTCATGGTCACACTTTTCTGCCAGATGGTTAAGACCAAATTAAAGTAAGACCTATGCAACTAAAAATGTAACTTTTGTATCTGACAAGGTCAGTCAAATCCCTTAGGATTTACCCTGAAGTCATGCGGAGCAGCTTGTAGACCTTTTGTCAGTGTCAGCTATCTGGATGAGTCATGGCCATTACTTGACCAATTTGCTCTCTGTGAAAAACTGAGAGATTTTTTTCTCTCTAGGTGAGTCTCCTTAGGCACACTATACATTGTAGATCACTTTTTCTGTGGCCCCATAATATACTTGATCAGAAAATTTTGGACACCACTGAGTTATAAGATGTCACAGCACAGGTTCTCATGTCCTGAGTCCTCACTGACTTTGAAGAGCTAGAGCCAAAATATTGGTTATCCTTGTAGCCCCTCTATTTCTCTAATTTTTGGTCTGCAAACTTTAGCTGTTAAATATCCAGAAACTGATAGAGCTTAGTTAATGAAACAACACCTTATATTCATAGCCTTCACTCGCATATAGAAATGGTAAAATGGCCCCAAGGCTTTTGTCCCCCATCCCAGCATAAACCTCTGACAGTGGATGGAAGCCATGCATACCATGCACTATCACTCCTGCCAACAGGTCACTCTACACAGAAAGTGAAAACACACTGAAGATCTCAAAAGAGAACTTATTCTTCATGGGCCTGCTTGGATCAAGTGAGAAATCCTTAGGAGGTTTGTGCTCTTCCTGAAGGGAAACAGTCTCCCCTAGTGTGAAGACTAAGCCACCATTGGGTAAGTGAGGTGCCACTGGGGGCTCTGGGTGAGGTGGAATTCACCCAATTCTCGAGTGGTTTCCATAGGTTGATTGCCTTCATGTTTCTTTGCATGTCTTCCCAGCCTCCCACCTCTGGGCCCTCGCTCAAGCTTCTTTCCTGACTCACCCTGGCAAGTCTCCCTTTCCTACTAAGTGTAGATTCCTCTATATGAGTACATTTGGATTTCATTTTGTTCAGAGAACCGAGCGATTTTTCTGTTTTCTTGCTGCCATAATTTTTTTTTTTTTTTAATTCGTGTTTGTTCTGTAGTCCTCAAAACTAACTCTGCAAAATTAACATACAAAGCCATCATTCTTTTGCCTTCTATACCTCTTTGTGCTGGTGGCTGATGACTACAATGTACAATTTTGTAAGTCATCCTAGGTAGGAACAAAGAAAAAAGAACACAGAAAGATTTGGGTTTTTTGGGGGGAGGGGAAGGTTTCTACAGGGTTTTCAGGGTCTCACTACTAGATCCAACTCATAGTGATCTGCCTGTTTACAGCCTCCCAAGAGCTGGGATTACAGGAGCATGCCACCACACCCAGTCTCAATTGCCATCTCAGCACACCCTGGGGGCAGGGCCAGCACAGCAGGCTGGGAGAGCGACACGCCCACCCTCGTGCCTGCTTGCAGGTGCTTTAATCGACTGAGCTATTTGGCCGGCCCTAAAAATGGTACCTCTAAGAAAATACATTTGGGCCTCAGTTGAAGTCATTGGTGATCCATCTCAAATATAACCTTGGTTAAATTCAGGCTCCTTTTCTTTCAGACTCAACACACCAAAAATTTCTTAGCATACTGAAGATCTATACATTCACTTAATTGAGAAAGTAAAGAGCAGGAATCTGATCCTAAGAATAAAAAAAAACAAATCCAAAAAATGTTTAAATTATATGTTCTTAAAAAAAAAACAACCAAACTAGGGCCAATTCCTATAGAATGGGCTACCACCCTTCATGGTATGTGCCAGCTTTTCCTGGGGTCCATTCCCTCAAGAGAAGCACAAAAATTCTTAGTTATAAGAAATAAGTGTCTTGTTCTCTCTCAAGAGCCCACATTTTATTTCCTTTTCATTGCTGCCTACTAAAACTGTTCCCTGCCGCTTACTGACTAGTCCTGAAAATTCTTTTTCAGTGATAGGAGTCAGTGAACCTGCTTACTTAACGGCCTGAAGAGTGGGTTAGTGTCTTAGTTACCTTTCTCTCATTGCTGAGACAAAATATACAATGCCTCAAAATAGGGAAGGAAAGTTTTGTTGAAGCTCACAGTTTGTGGAGGTTTCGGTCCATACTCATCTGGCTCCCAGGCAGAGTAGCACAGGACAGAGGGCAGCAGTTCATGATGGTGGCAAATGGCAAAAGCAGCAAGAGCAAAAGGGGAGGAGAAGCAGAGTGAGCCTCTTTTCCTCCCTTATGTTGAGTTCAGGCTAGCCAAGTTGGGTGTCTCACTCACATCTCTAATCCCAGCACTGGACCATGAACTAATCACAAGCTGTGGAAGTGCTGCCCAAGACTGCAGGAGGCTCTGGGGGGACATCTAGATGCAAACTGTAACAGTTATGTTCCTTGTTTCAGCTTTGCAAGCGTTCTCAGGCCCTGCCTGGCAGCAATCACTATCGACATTATTTCCAGTTCTAGGCAGATGGTTCTGTGTATCTCTACTCAGCTATTTTCTACCTCAAGGGGAATAATTAGAATACGTAACTTTCTTCTCAAATTCTGAAGCATTAACATTTCCTTCCAGTTAATAGATTTGTACCACTTTTTGAATTTTCCCACCTTATATGTAGTTCTTCTTTCTAGTATCTTTCTCCTTGTTTTTGTATAATTCCTGTCACTGACTTAATCTAACTGGTTCTTCAAATTGGTGTGCAGCTATTCCTACAGGTACAAAACTCCTCTGCAATGTTTACTGGTAATGAGATTTTAAAGACTGAACTGTAGATACACTGATGAAAAAGTGCTTTCCAGTCTGCCCTTTCCTGGAGGACTTTATTACTCTACAAAAGACAGACATATTTCTCATCCATCCAGAATTTTCAGTACAATGACCCAGCATGGAAACTCTACACAGACAGACAACAATAAGATCGCTGATACAAATGTTGAAAAAATACTGATACCGCTATTAAGAAATTGTCTATCAAAGAAATTATTTTGTAAAACAAGGAGTTTCCATCTCCCAGCATTCAAAAAAAAATTAACAGAATACTAAAGATAAATTTCAACAACAGCTTACAAACTGATTCTTAATATATGATCAGAAGAGCGAAAAATAATTTAATAACATTGTTATATTCTTCTTTATACCCTTCTCTACTAGTTAACATTTATAAAAATGAAGATTTCAAAACATAACTAATAATAAACCCAGCAACATTTTGACAATAAGTAACATTCTTCCAAAGGTAGAAAAAGTAATTAAAAATTTAAAAGCCCATCTGTCATATTGAGTAATACATTGTCAATAAAGTTGCAGTCCTTTTGTCATTAATAATTTCTCAGAATTTGAAGCATAGTAGTATACTTTTAGTCAATTGTACATCAATAAAAGTTTTACTGACAACTCATTCTAGAAGAAGAAATTAATATATTTACCCTTAAAGTTATAGAAAACTGTAAAAATAAAATGTCCACATTTTGTAACTAAGGGCATGATAGGATAATACAATTTATTAGATACCTTTGAATATAAGATATCAATAGTATGAAACTTTATGCAATTGAAATATGAATTATTAAGAAAAAAGTACACATAATTAACATTCTAGAAGATTTTCTAATATTTTAAAATAGACGATAAACATTGTATGTGTTATTCAGATTCTAATGGATATATATTTAGGAGTGACATCAGGTTTATTTTAAAATGTCAAATTTTAGAATATGTTAAAAAATCACATCTTTCGCAATTAAAGCTATGAATACTTATGTTCAAAAGTGCACAGAAGCTATGTAATTTGATAAAATGCTTTCAGAGTTGTTTAATGAAAAGCTGCAAAATCTTCTAACCTAAACCATGGCCCTCTCAAGGCTGCTGTGACACAACGCAGCATTCTTTCTTTTCGGCCACCATACTCCATTCTAAAACATTTCCATAGTACAGGTTGGGTGATCTTCCTTAAAGGTAGAAATCCGTTAGAAAATCTCTCTATGATTTCAGCAGCCAGTAGCTTCCCACTGCCCTTCCCTGTGCTCCTCACTAGGGACACTGGCAGACCGCCCACCATGAGCACTGTGGGTGACCAAGCCCATAGGGCCTCGCTGGCCCCTGCCTCTGGCCGGTCTCATCTTTGTCCTGACTCCTCTGAACTCCTCCCTTCCCTCATCTGCACCTCTGATGAGCTCGGGTTCATCCCACACTTCCCAATTCTGAGATCATTTGTCAGGGAAAATTCCTTGGCCCTCCAGTTCTAAGATAGAGACATGTCTAATGCATTATCATGTTAGCATACATATTACTCCCAACTCACATGCATTTCTGTTCTTGGGAATTAAAAACGTTCACCTGTATATCTGGGGTAGATACCTCAAATCTTCATTTTTTAAAATGCTTAGAAATCTCTGTTGGTACATTGTTTTTCTTTCTCTCCACCCAATTTCTAACTTGTATTTGAGGGTATTGACTTAAGACATAGAGATTTAAAATAACAGTTTCAAAAAAGGAGACAAACTTATAAATCTAGAAATATGAAAAAATGAGATGAAGCTAAATATGAAAAAGGAGAAATAAGTAATCTATCTTCTATGCTTTAGAGTTCAAATGAGTTACAGTTCCATTAGTAGTCTTCCTTTATTCAATCAAATTAGCTCCCAGACCAACTTAGGCAACAGGAAATGCGATACTTTTGCAATTTATGTGCTTCCCCAGCACAAGTAACAAACTAACTTTATATTCTAAATATTTACTTGTGTCATTTGTTTTTATCTAATGTGCATCTTTACTACTGGGCTGTGAACTCCCCAATAGGTAGGGTCAGAGTATCCATTACTATTTATCCTTGAATCTCAGAGTACTTATCATAGAGTAGTATGTATCAAAGTAATGATATCAAAGAGCAATTCATTTTTTAAAAATCATTTATTTATTTATTTATTTATTTATTTATTTATTTATTTGGTACAGGGTTCCCTACCCAGCTTATACTCCTAGTGATCCTTCCGTCTTAGCCTCCCCAATGCTGGAATACAGGTATGTGCCACCATGCCTGGTTTCAGTAGCCAGTTTGACCCGCCCAGGGTTTCAGGGCTGGCACAGCATATGGTGCCAGAGACTGAATTCAGGTTCTCGCACTTGCCAGGCAGGCGCTAAGATCGCCGAGTTATCTCCCCAGTCCCAAGAACATTTCTTAATAATCTCCAAAAGTCCACACTTTGAATCTATGCTATCTGAAAGAAAAAGCGAGAAGGAAGGAAATGAGAGTATGTGGAAAGTAACTGTAACAGTGGAAGTATGGAGCAGCATCATTCTGAGTCAGGTGCAGACAAAGGACAAGAAATAGCTTTATTACCAAGTCACGTGTGCAGTGGCCTCTGCATCCTGCTGCACCTCTTTTGTTTAATGTTCTAAACAACTCACAATCATCAAAATTGTTGAAGCACAGAGTAGGGACAGAAGGGAGTGGGAGAGGCAGTAGTGAGAGTGAGAGAAGGAGCTCGGTCAATTCCTGGTAGCATAGGTGAGGACCTCATTTCGCCTTGTCTTTTGAATTTCCCAACAGACTCTATCGTCCATGGAAAAGGAGGGCTCTCATTCCCCACTGGGTTGTGATGCCTTGCACAGCGCCTCATATGCAATGGACGCTGAATGAAGGGGTGAAAAATGATGTAAGCCAGCTCGCGACACTTTCAACATCAGCATCCTCTGTTGCATTCATTGCTGGCATGGCATGTCACAAATCCAGTGTGTCTTGGCTAGAGCCCGCCACTAAGTTGTCACTGAATTCTACTATGTTGGTTGGGTCTTCTTGGCAAAGGCTCTAGCTCATTATTTCTTTTGTACCACTTTATTTTGCGAGTTCCTTATGCTGAGGCTTGGCCCACCTGGGGCCTTGAATCTACCCCTTTGGAAACTGTCTGCCTCTACTTTTCCTCTCATTCCAAAGATCAGCTATGGAGCCCTTTAATTCCTCTCAGGTGGGATTTCACTGTGCCCAAGTCTGTCAACCCCAGTGGCAACCAACAGAAGTTAAGGTAAATACAGAAAAGCTCAATAGGAAATTCTAAAACAAAATTTCTTATGCGTTTTTCCTGTGTAAAAGTCCACTGAAGATGGAAGGGGATGTGAAGTAAGTTGGAAGACAGGGCAGTATTTATGTGCAGAAAATGTGTTCCAACAGTTCAGGCAACTATTGAAAACTTAGGCAGATGTTTTACAAGATAATTGAAAATCTAACAGATATTAGGTTAAGTTCTCTCAGGAATAGTAATTGCAGTGAAGATTGTCTTCTCGTAGAAAACGTACTTCAAAAAATAGTGAGGAGATCATGACTATAAAGAAAAATACTAGCTTTCTGGCACTTATAAGAACAGAAACAAGGAACTGGTTCTTGGAGAAAATAGTTTCCCCCACAAAAGCAGAGATTTCATCAGAGTTAGAGGAGGAGGAATTCGAAGACATGTGATGGGGGCTGGGGAGATGGCTCAGTAGAACAAGCGCTTGCCAGGCAAGCACAAGGGCCTGAGTTCAAGCCCTGGTTTTGCCAATAAATAAATAAATAAAAATAAAAATAAACTTTGAATTACCCTTTAAAAAAAAAAGACATGTGATGACTGTCCCAGGTATTAAAATGGAACATAAAAATTGCACCCTCTCAGGTCTATGATATTGTCTCATCCATTTAATTTTAGATTTTGAAAAAGTCATCGTGACATTAATTTTAGTAGCACTGTAATTTCAAAAGGTTTAAATTGGAGCAAGGGAACATGCCATTTAGAATTGAGGGAACATGTCTTCTCTTCTTCCCCTAAAAAACATGTGCTTCTTCAAATGTAAATAAACACTTTTGGATAAAGGAATGATATCCAGAAAGTGTGGTAAAAAGCTTGAAAGCCACATTTATGCCGTGTCTTAAAAAGGAGAGAGGTCCCACAGCGAGGTGGCCGAGAACTGGCCAGTCAATATTGCTCAGCCCCCTCCTACACCTATAAAATAGTAAGAAAAACCTCTCACGTCAAGCTTGAGGTACAACTTCAGAATTATAAGGCGAAGATAAACTTTACCCAACAATTTTATAAACGTAATTTTATTTAACAAAAAGGAGCATGTAATTGTCTCTTGAGGCCCCAGGAGAGGCTAAGAATGGCTGATCAACAGAACTTCCTCAGGATTTGGAAAATATGGACAATTGGTTTTATTCTGCCAATTGGTTTTATTCTCAGTGCAAATAAAAAAAAAATAACAAGAGGAAGACAAATGTGAAAAAGTATGTACAAACTAAAGACAGAGAATCACATGTACTTTTAAGTTCTGACTTTACCATGTTTTGATATGCAGGGTACTTTGGTAATCTGTCAATATATTTGATTATGACCTGAATGCAAAGATCCATTACTATCAACAGTAGCCTACTCAAAATCTTTAGAAAAAACTCCGCAGCAAACCAAACACTCACTACACCATCAGTACAATACCAGTCAGAATCCCGGCAGGGGCTTTGAAGGTCTAAAAATTGTCTTGGTAAGTATAGTTGAACAACTGGACTCAGACATGGTGGTACATGCCTGTAATCCCATCTCTGAGGCAGGACAATTAAAGTTCAAGTCCAGCCTGGGCAACTTTGTGAGACTCTGTCTCAAAATAAAAATTAAAAATAAAAAGAGCTGGGGATGTATTATAGTGCCGATGTCCTAGACTTTAGCTTCAGTACCAAACACACACACACACACACACACACACACACACACACACACACAGAAAACCATCAGTACCAAGTTCATCTGTTGTGCCAAACAAATAATATTTTAAACTTCAAAATGCCAGACAAATGGAATTTATGCCTAAAAAGGAAAAGGAATAAGATTGGATTTGTGTAGACTGAGTGCTGAATAATGCAAAAATGAGTAAACAGCTTCATTCATAATTCCAAAAATAATTGAAAAAGAAATATCCTCATATCAACTGATATATCTTTACCAACAATAATCTCATGGATAGATAAAGAATACAAAAGGGACTATCCTCATTCATCTAGACATGCTACTCACTGAGGACTAGCTCATTTTAATACCACTGCTGAATAATTTTGATTATATCAATCAAACTGGAAACAATAAATGATTCACACTGGGTCTGCAAGTTCTGAAAGCTTTATTTTGTAAATACAAAGAAAGATTAAGGAATAGGTTAGAGGCTGTAACAATTCACTGCGTTTTATGACACACACATGAATAGAGTTTTCATTAACTTATTCCTTTTGTTATATCTCCTGCATGACTCTCCAGGGTTTATCTTGGATGGCTTTAATGCAACAGTTTGTTGACAGGGAGAAAATTCAAACTGCTCTCTGAAAACGGAGAGAAAGAATTCCTAACAAAAAAGCTCAAGTCAAACAATTGCAGACTCGGAACCTTCAAGAAAATATGCAATAAACAAAGATTTGCAATGGGATCATTTCATAATGCACAATGTAGACACATGTTCAAGGTATGATCACTGAAGAAGAGAGCAAAACTTCCCCAAACTTTTGAGTGCCCTTGTAAAAGACACAACTCAAATTTCAATAGAACTGGGGCTGGGGAGATAGCTTGGCAGTGTAAGAGCCAGCTCAGCAAGTGCAGTGTCCCAAGTTTGATCCCTGGTATGGCATGTCATGCCTGCCAGGAGCCCTGGGCACACCCTGCCAATCCCAAAACTATGTATGGTGATGCACACCTGTACCCCCAGTGCTGGTAGGCTGAGACAGGAGGATCACTATGAGTCCAAACTGTATAGTAACACTCTTAATGAACTACATAAATAAATTTCTAAAAAAAATTTTTTTCAATAGAACTAATTCAACAAGCATTGATTAAAATGCTAACAATATAAGCATTTACAATCTGCTTCTTTGGTTGTTTTCTAATGAGTTGACTGGTTGATGAAGTGCCTAATGTATGTAATTATGCCCTGTTAATATTATATTCTGTGTCTCACAGGGAAAACATAAAGTTTTCCTAATTTGAGTTTGTTTTTCTTTGGTTAAATATATCATGCTTAGAAATTGTCTGAAATTTTTTATTTAAAAAAGAAGTCCCTGTTTAAATATCAGCAATTTCTAGAAAGGTATTTAAGGCAGTATTGCTAGCAATCCATGTTCCATCAAGACTGAAATTGCTTAGAGGGCTGGAAAATGAATCTAATACCCTCTCCTAGTGGCTAGTACTGGTTACTTTTGTTTCTCTTAGTATTTTCC
>NW_004524676.1:359090-370043 GCF_000260255.1 Octodon degus | reverse complement strand
TTACTGCTGCTGCTGCCGCCTACCTGCTTTGCCATGGACTATTTCTTTTCTGCCATGTACCCTGCCTTGGAGCCCACTGACTATGGACTGAAACCTCTAAACACTGTGAGCAGAAATAAACCTTTCTTCCTCTAACTTGTGAGTGTCTGGTATTTTGTCCCAGCAATGAGAAAAGTCACTAAGACAGTTTTATTGTAGTAGTTACTACTGTTAAATTAACTCTTCTGTTCTTAATACAATTTTCAAGTGTGTAAATATTATAACCAAACCCCTAAACATTGTGATTGTACTTCAGAAGTAGGTTGATGACTAATAAAGCCAGTTATTACTAATTTACATTTTAAAGATTAGAAATCTGAAGCTTAAGCAGATTAACCCTTTGGTCTAATTTTTCAAGAGACTAAAATCAGGTATTCTGTTTACAACAACTTTTTAATGATACCACCATTATTTATTAATAATTGTGCAAAGACACTTTTGTGTTTTTATTAGCGCATGTTAGTATTATAGAATTATGAGTATTATGGTGGCATGCTGGTATGTGCACATGAAATATTCGGATTATTTCATCTTCATCACCCCTTTGAGGATCCAGGCAGCTCGCCTTCCCTCCTACCTCCCTTTGTCCCTTTTCCTACTAACTTAGTACTCATTTAGATGGCCAATACAAGAAAAAGCAAACAATGGTAACTTTCTGTGGCTGGCTTATTTCACTTAACACAACGGTCTCCAGTTCTATCCATTTTTCTGCAAATAGCACTGTTTTGTTCTTTGCGTTTGAATGATCATTCATTGTGTCCAGAGAATACATCTTCTCTATGCATCATCCGTTGACGAGCAGGGAGGTGCTCTCCGTAGCTGAGCTACTGGGCGTTGTGCTGCTGTACACGCAGTTGTGTAGGTATCACTGTAGTGCTCTTCTCTAATACCTTCAGGAATATATCAGAGTGCCATAGCGAGTGGCATTTTCTTCTGATCTTGCTATATTTAGTAATATGGATCTGTCACAAACATTTCCACATTAAATTCCTATATTATATTTGATTATTTTCTTTGAGAACAATACACTCCCTTCTGTTGATGAAAAAATAAAGTGATGGTATATAGTTAAGTACAATACAACTTTTTCAATAGGAGTTTCACTTTGGAGAAGACCTAGGACTAAGCACCTTTTCCAGGTATCAGATATAGGAAATACATCATTGAAAGAAAGGGCTTCAAAAATAATAATTTAATCAATGTAGTAATTTATTCTATCTTCATTTTATTATACTGTATTTCTTTTTAAAAAGAATTTGATATAGTCAGATATTCCTTTATAAAAAATTTTATGTAGCATTGAAGCTCGTGACTTTTTCTAAGCAATTAGGTCATCTAGATACTTAGTCACAAATTATTTACTTAATTTTTTCTTTATAAGCATATTAATACTTCCAAAAGGATGGTGTGAAATCTTAAAGATTCAATAAAGCTTTAAATAGAGCAAGTAATGAGATACCAAATCAAGTTACCCAGTCGGTGATACATTATATCATTGTCAGTTGATTAGAAAAAAATTTTTGATTAGAAAATTTAACTGTAAAATATCAAACATAAGAAAAAGAAACAATTAGAAGAAAAATAAATAAAAATTGACACAGGCAACCAGTAATACAATTCTTGTCTAACAAATCATAAGGTTTTGTGAAAACTCCTAAAAGTATAAATGAGTAGGATATCAAGTTTGAGGCCAGGCTGGACAACTTAGTGAGATCCTGTCCTAAAATAAATATTAAAAATGGCAAGTAAAGGGCTGGCCAAAGAGTTCAGCAGATTAAAGTGCCTGCAGCAGGTGCAGGGGCCAGGCGTTCAATCCCTGGACCAGTTGGGCCAGCCCTGCCCTCAGGGTGTGCTGGAGCCATTGATTGAGACAGGGTGTGGTGGCACGTGCCTGTAATCCCGGCTCTTGGGAGGCTCTAAACAGGAGAATCACTATGAGTCATATCTAAGAGTGAAACCCTGAACACCCTGTAGACCTTTCCCTAAAAAAATACAAAAATAAATAAATACATAATAGAAAAATAAACTAAAAATAAAAAGGCCAAGTATATAGCTCAGTAGTACAGGTGAATGAATCTTGTGTTATATTTGCAGTACCTCGGGGAAAAAATATCATCCGATATTCTTGTAACTATTTTTGTCCTATATCCTTTATATAACGCTCTTTATACTTCTAAGTAGCAAAGGTCACGTTCTTGTGCTGCTGATCCAAGCTTCAGATTCCCTTTTATGTATGAAGGCTAATATTAATTGGGGTATAAAATCCCAGATTTTAGGATCCTTTCTCTAAGGTCGCAAATCTCACTGTTTCTATGATAATGTACGTGTAAAGTACTAAGAGGAACGACTTAGCCTTGCACGCTGTTTAAGAGTGCTTGTGCATTAATAGACATTACTAAGCACTCGCTTCATCATAAGTTTATTGTTTTCAATTTTTCCCTAAATGTCTGTAAAAACAGCAAAATTCATATAGTGTACACACGGCGTGTGGTACTGGGGAGCAGACCTGGGTCCTTGTGCTTGCCAGGCAGGCACTTAGACTGCTGAGCTGTCTCCCCAGCCTTAGAACACAGTTTGAAGTGAAGTCAGTAGGACATTCATGTTTAAATATCACTTTGGGGCCAGCCAAATAGCTCAGCGGATTAAAGAGCCTCCAAGCAGGGTCCAGGGCCGCGGTTCGATCCCCCGGCCTGCCGTGCTGGCCCGCCCCCGGGGCGCACTGGGATGGCAATTGAGACTGGGCGTGGTGGCGCGCACCTGTAATTCCAGGCTTGGCAGGCTGTAAACAGGTGGATCACTACGAGACAGATCTAGTAGTGAGACCCTGAACACCCTGTAGACCCTTCCCGAAAATACAGAAAAATTTTTTAAAAATTAAAATATTTTTTTTTTCATTCCATGGGTATAATTAAATAGTAGGTCCTTAAACAACTAGGTTTAGCCATCAGAGTTTACTTTCCTCATGTAAAAACTAAAGTTTAGTCCCAATTTAATATATCACCTCTTTTAACTATTCTACTTTATTCTAGATGGAGGAGCAGCAAGGCCAAATCTAAATGATCTGACTCTTGGATTATTAAAACTATTTTTGTCATTGCTGCAAGGAGCATCTAAATTCCATTAAATTGAAGAAGGCCTTTGCCTAAAGGCATGTCCATTCCATAGGCAGCGGCCGCAGGCCTCCTGCAGTGGGGGCCACCAAAGGACTTTGTGGATGTTCTTGCATTTAAAACCTTCAAAGGAATTATTGTGCCAACTAATTTTAAGCTAAAAAAAGAGTGATTAAAATATGGCATTTGTTAAAGCAGCAATATCTGGCATTTATACTCTCCTTCAAAGGTCTCGCCCAAATATGTCTGTAAACGCTGGGGCGCCTTATCTCTCTCTCCTCCAGCTTCGTGTTCTGGCGCTGATAACCACCTTCCTCTGTATCTTTATTAGTCATTCTATTTGCATAGCTGTGCTCCTCCCAAGAATTCTTCAAGGAATTTAAACACCTTAAGCAAATTCAAATGAAACAATGGACTCTTTCCAGATAAGGGAAGGATACACACCCAGCACGAAGAAAACACTTTTCTTCTGGTCTAGGTCTTGCAGCTCACTTATTTCTAACCACTTTGTATCATATAATTTGTCCTTTACCAAGGAGTAAGGGACAATGTAGAATGTATTAATTGGTTTTAGAAATAGTTTAGCATTGCCACATCCCTGTAATTTATTTTACTATAGTATGAAGTATTATGTTGGTCAAGAAGATCTTATTATCAGTATATTGCTGAACACCAACATTTTACAATATGCCAAGCAATGTACTAGATGTTGGGCTACATAGATAAGTGGACAAACACTATTCTCAGAGAAGCTGAAAACAGGGACCCTGTTTTAAAATATTTTATTTTCATCCCTAATATTCAAATTGTGTAAGTGTACTATGGTCCAGCAGAGCCCCAACATTCCTTTCCCAATACTTGCCCTTTGGTCACACAACATCATATCTAATAAAGTCTTTTTGGCTGGGGATGTAACTCAGTGGCATAATGCCTGCCTGGCAAGCGCAAGGTCCTGAGTTTAATTCCCAGGACCAATAAATAAAGAAAGCTAATAAAGCCCTTTTGCTTGTATAAGTTTGAGATGTGGTTCCTTATATGAAAACCTGTTCATGCAAGGTTCACCTTTCATGGTATGACATGACTTAGAAGAAGTTGTGCTAATATAAATTCACATGGTCATTTTCTCAATGTGCATGTTGAACACCTACCATGTTCAAGGTGCAGGGCTAGACAGTGGGAGCACAAACAGTAGTGAAGATCTTTGTACTCTTTAGTCATGTACCAGGTATGTCCCTGGTTAATATCACACTTTTTGGGTGAGTAAGGAAGGGGAGAAACATGTCTAAAAGCACTTCCTAGAGAAAGACATTATTTTTTTTCCTATCAGTAATATGTATTTTGGAGGAACAAGTAATATTTTAATTAACATAAATATATTAAAATGTATTCATGGCTTTCTCCTGATCACAGAAATCAGACACACAAGCTTATATACTTCATGAATTCTCTTATACAAGAAATCCAAAACGTAAATAAACAGTAAGATAAGAGCTACATAATAAGAAGTGGGGAGATGTTTGGTAAATGTGAAGGAGCTCAAAAACTGGAGGGCAGGGAGGGAAGGGGAAGGCAAGCAAAACCAAGAAGAGCCACACAAGGTGCCAACTCACCGCAAGGAATGGAATCATCATACACTACAAACATCTGCTAATAAAGCTCAAAACTAAAATTAAAAACCCAAATTTTGCCCTGGTTCTATTATATCAATTTTAGTTTTTAAAAAATCAAAGAAAGGTTAATAAGCCATGAGCATAAGGGACCTGACATATCACCAAATACATAGTGCACTGACATTTAAAGATTTGTGAAGTATCAGGAAGATTAGCAAAATGCTGGGATACAGAGGAGATGCTCTCATCTACTCCCGAACCTAAAGAGTAATCTCTAAATCTGATTTTCCATCGTCTGCGTAAGAATCTCGGTCTTCCAAAGATTTAATAAGATAATTTATGTAAGCATTACTTCAGCCCCTAAATGCGTGTGCTTCCCTTCAAGTCATGACTATTAAACGTACATTCTTTTTTTTTCTTGTATGATCCTCTGTGTTTGCAGTCAGAACTGTTCATTATCACTTCTATGAGCAAACCACCATACAAATGTTTCTGAACTATTTATTGACCCTTTTACCTCACTGAGAAAGTCAGCTTCTTCAATTTGGATGAGAGATAGCTGATCTTCCTGGTGTGCATACTTGCAAAAGCTACCTTTGTCCTTTGTTTTCCTTTGCTCGTTTGGCCTTCCTTTTAATAAACTGCTTTCTCCATGGAAACAAGAAATATACCTACTTTTACATAATCACTGCTGGGATAAACACTTGCTGAATTAATAAATGAGTGTGTCACCTAGCACTGAGAGATGTATATTATGGAGGACAATTCATTCATATATTGTATGAACATAATGTAATTGCATATATTAAATTATACCTTAGTCTTTGCTATTATACTCCCAGTTATCCTACTAGAATATAACTATTTGAAAGAAATGTTAATACTTTATTCATCCACATTTATCTCCAAGGTCTATATATGTAGAATTTGCTATAGATGGGTCTTTAACTGAAGAAAATTGCTTCAACATACATGCACGTGCACACACACACACACACACACACATATATACGTTGAAGTTATAGTTGTATACATAACTTAGTTATGAAGCTATATGTGTGGCACATAGTTATGAAGGCACGATAACAAGTTTATATATACATATATAATCTATGTCTAAACTGTATCAAATAAAGTGTATGGAATTACCCATTTGATACACCTAGAACCCACAAGACTCTCAGAAGGCCACCTAGAATGGCTATACTAAAAGCCAATCTCTACCAGTAAATATTACTGTAAGTGGTACTTTTACACAAATCTAGAATGACACCAGCCTTTTGAACGGGATTTACCTGTGCTACACAATTGCAATCAATTGCCTAAGCATATGGCGAGTTTGGGGAAGGCCAATCTGAAAGCAGAAGAGAGACCAAATGACTGGTAATCACTTCATTATGTTCACTGAGGTGCATTTATTACCACTTTCAACAGGCAAAGCCAATACAAGGCATTTTAACAATAGAGGTAAGTTTATACGCAGATTTTCAATCATCTGATAAATTCTCTTTGGTAAAAGTTAAAGCTCTCATTCTTTATTTTCATTTTATTTCACTATCATTTCTAGCCAGATCCTCATATATTAACATAATCAGGGCCGTAGTTCAAATTAGAGGAAACACAAATTTTAGGAAATGAATGTTGTGCTCATGATGGTTTACAGACTGCAGTTCCTCAGTGCTCAGCATCTCTGATTCTACACTAAAATATTCCCTCCCTAGGTCTTTGTTCGTTGGCATTTCAAAGCATTTTTAAAGATTACAAAGCTCTTTTGCCCCAAGCTCAAGTGAAGGGAAAAATTGAAACTGTTTTCTCCTGCACTTACCTGTGCTTTCTGGACTGTGAGTGCCCTCAGGCTGACTTCTTTTGTCACTGGTCCGTCGAGTCCACCTCTTGGCTGCCCAGCCGCCCAGCTCTTCTCACCCAGCCTTATTCCCGCCAACTCATAGATCATCTTCCATCTGTTTAAACGCTCCTGTTCTCTTGGCACAGCACTGTCTCCAGCTTCCCTCCCAGCCACCTACCTTGCTGCCCTCCCATCTGCTAGCATGACTAGTACTTTTTCTAACCTATTCTGAACCGAAATAATCACCAATTTTGTATATAATCTTACCAAAAGTTCATCTCTTAAAGAGCTATTGTAATTGCATTAATAACTTACAAGGTGGTCTCGGAATAGAACAAGAAGCTAGAAGTCAGCCACATCCAACACCCCTTTGATGTTGGAATTATCCTACACCTTAAAATCAGTTACGGTTCTCAACTTCTTTGACAACGATGCTCTGAAATAAAGGAGGGCACCACAGAAAGATGCAGCTAATGCTTTCTGCTCTTCAGAGCCCTCCTTTATCTGTGGCCCAATTCTTGTTACTTGTACAAATGACTAACTGTACCTGGCTCACTGCTCCCAAGTTTTGGATTGGCTAACTAGCAATAGCCTTTTCATGGTCACCGCATTCTCAGGAAGTTCAATGCAATTTTGTGGTCAAGATTGTGTAATCTAAGATAAAATGGTCTCAGAAAAAAATTCAAAAATTTAGATCCATGTATCTCCTCATAAGATGGAAAGCTTCAATTATAATAATAGTTAAGCTTGCGTTGATACGAGGTTCACTCAGAATCTTTCCTTAAACCAAAATGAATTTCCAGTTTAATTAAAGAGTAATATTTCAAGGCAAAGGACTTGAGTAGTTGGCCATGATGCTTCTATTCATTATAATTTATACTTAAACAGATTTACTTCAGGCTTAACATATATTCTGTTACTTGGGTCGAATGAGGACAACAGACCTGGAAATGACTGCCATGGAAAACGTAGTTGGCTACCTACTATGTACGAAGAGAAAGGGCACACGTGCCAGCCAGTGTGCGCAGCTGGGCCAGAGAGAGGAACAGGCAGAGAAAGAGGGGCAGGAAGGAGAAGGTGAGGCAAAGCAAGGTGCTCCAGGCTGGCTAATGTCAATAATTTCCAGGGGTTCTGGAACATAGAAATTCTCATTAGTTCTTTGGTACCTGCTTCAGAAATGATTACAAGGGACAGATAGTGGCTCAGAGTCGAGATAAAGAAGTTAGAGTCCTTGGTGTGGGCTCTAGGTTGGTTGGTTTGTAGTAGAAAAATAAGCTCTCAAGGGCAAGGCGTTTCCTAACTAGCAACAGGTTAACTCTGGGAGGGGCAGTCTCCAGGACTGGTAAAGTCAAACCCTCAGGAGACAGGAAGTAAAAGACATGGATCATACAATATGTAACATAGGATTCATGATCATTAAAAGGAAGTGTTAAGAGATACCTGGGTCAGGGACCAGAAACTTCATGGACATTCTGTGCTTCCAGGGAAATTGCTCAGTGGCTTTGAGTGCCCAAGACCTGTAAGTCAGGTCAGCCTGTTCTGGCAGCTCCTCATGATATGATACATTCTGCTTTCTCCCATGACAGTCACCTGCCCTGCATCCTCGCTCACCTGAAAACATGTAGTCTTTGTCTCCCGCGTGCTCTCATGAATAGTGTCCTTCAACTTGAAAGTTTTAGCATGGGCTCATTTCCCCAACAACTGTTAATTTGGCTCCCTATTTTGTGCCTCTTTACACCCTGTAGTTGACTTATGTATTCCCAGTGAAAGTACAGGCCCATCAACTTCTCTTGCATTTATAGGACTAAGAAAAACCACAAAGAATAAATGTAACACCTGAGTTTTTACAACACTGACTTGTCTTGTGAGAGAAAAAAAATCTTAAAAAATAGAGTGAAAAGTGTATTTTTGATAGGAGAATACATGAAGATACATAGAAAAGAGATATGCCCCTCAGCTCAACCCCTAAGAGTTTATCTCAAAAACAGGCCTTTCATCAAGAGCACTGGGAACAAATTTTAAGGAAGAACTAATTTTATCATTCTTTCCAGTGGAGCAGAAAGAAGATTAAATCTCTTGATACCACTCACTGCTATAGGTTCATATTTCAATAGTTTTCTGTGAATTTTACAAAGCTTAGAACTCATCAAGACTATTTTCTAAAGAACTTTATGAAGAATTTCTCTACCATGAAAATATTCGCTCTGACTTAATCAGTATGTATGTTTTAACTTTTAGAAAATTAGAAAATTTTCTCCCTTCAAATACTTTGAAGTCTCTTAATCTTCCCAAGGTCATCTGTAATTTTCTTACAACTCTAGTTAATAGCATATACAGTTTTCTACCTAGATTTATGATAAACACAAACATCCCTTATCTATCAGGATTTATTCCCTATAATAAAATTTATTCTTTACCATTAACCATACTCTTGCCAACTGATTTCTTACTTACTAAATCATTTTTTAAATTAATTTCATAGCCAGACATGGTAGCATGTATTTGTAATTCCAGTACTCAGAGGCTGAGGCAGGAGGATTGCTAAAGGGGCGAGGCCAGCCTGGGTTACATAATGAGTTTAAGACCAGCTAGAACTGCTTCACAAGACCTTCTGTCCAAAATCAAGTTAAATCAATTTTACAGTAAATTATAAAACATTTGGTAAGCCATGACAACTCAGAATTCTTCCACATTCATTTTAAGAGGTATGAATAACTTATATAACCTATGAATTAAGTATTTTTTCCAAAAATCTTATATTTGATGTTTCATTGCTATATTTCTCATTCTATTTCCCTTTATGATATCTTCATTTTTTTGTTGTTGTTTGTTTTTTTGGCAGAACTGGTGACTGAACTCAGGCCCTTGTACTTGCCAGGGAAGCGCTTATTCCACTGAGCCATCTCCCCGGCCCCTTTATGATATCTTTAGCCTCATTTTCCAAGGATATCAGATATGATTATACTTTGCCAAAGTAATCACAAGTTAAATTCATTTTGGCGCTCCAGCTCACATATCAAAGTTCATTAAAAGCCATCCTTAATTTCTTGTTATTTCTCCCCAGTGGTGGTGTGTGGAAATCAGTTCTAACTACCGAGGGACTCGGAAGCTGAGCATAGTTCCTCCCATTACCCTCACAGGACCCAGGAACGATACTGTATGTGACCACCGAGTATCTTAAGTGAGATGAATTGATGGTTTGGGCGAGACTAGAAAGAAGACAGAGAAGCTCGGATAAGTGGCAGCACAGTGCTTCGTGGAGCCCCTTGTGTGCCCAGTTTCCCCATGTTGGCCTATTAATGTGACAGTAAAATCTTGTCACCAGGCTCCGGGGCTTTTATTCGCCTGCTATTGCCTCTGCCAGATCCAACAAGTAGCTCTGTCATTCTACTTATTACCGAGAATGTAGTATGTGTCACTAGGCAATGAATAACTTGCTGCCCTCCTCCTCTCCGTCTTTGTCATCTCCCTGTAGAGTCCAAGAGGTGCTTAAACTGAGCACCGTGAGTCAGCAGGAGGAGACCGACAGGACACTGCTGTAGGTGGCCTCGCCTCCCCTCGCTAAGAAAACTCTCCCTGTATGGGCTTCCTCACACATCAGCTCTAGATCAGCTTTGAAGATCAGGCCAGCCACAGGAGACAAGGCTGGGAGCTCTGTGGCCACACCAGGCAGCCAGCTGACAGGAAACCTGAGTGATGCAGGAACGGTATCAGAACTAAAATGCACCTGCGAGTGGTTCTGCTGGGCTCTCATTTTCACTGCTCTCTTCGTCTTCGCTTTTAAATTTAAATGAAACAAACTGCTCCTTTGTTTGAGGGCTAAGATTAAGTGTAGCCAAAAAAGGATGCTTACTTTTACAAAACATAATTGGTTTCTGTGTTCTTGGTTACTGATGGATGGTTAAGAAACATTTTTAAAACAGTAAATACACTTAGGGAAGTGGAGATAAATACATACTACACATGTTTTATGAATTATGAGCTGCAGTACATATAGTATATATGTTTTGGGGTAATAATATAAATTTACTGTCAAAAGCATCCTGAAAGAACTTTACTGTGTCTAGAGTTTATTACTGAACATTTGTTAATACTATTTTCTCACCCTACAGGAAGGTTTGGGAATTCATATCATACCGGATACAATTTGCACACCTATTTGCCACGATATTTAAGGAATCAGCATTAAATTCACAGAAACCTCTAACCAACATAGTAGCACAGCACCATATTTTGAGGCTTGCAATTTCTGGACATTTTATTTGGCTCTTACTGTAATGGGTTCTTTGTTTGAGCCTAATTCTTAAAACATCAAGGAAAAAATAAAACTTTTTTTTTTTTTTTTTTT
>NW_004524676.1:354287-358990 GCF_000260255.1 Octodon degus | reverse complement strand
AATTTCACAATATACCATCTATCCGTTCCTTTTGGAGAAAAGCTTTCCTGACAAAAGGGACAAAAAAAAAAAACAAAAAAACAAAAAAACAAAACCATGAAGCCACGATAGTTTAAAAAAAAAAAAAAGTCCAACTGTTTTATTTTCGACAAGGTCTTTCCTCAAGGACATGGTAGTCCAAATTGTTTTAATTCCAGCTGCTTGATTTGTATGCAGCACGACCCCGGAGTGTGAGCACCTCCCTGCTCTCCTCCAGTTCTGGGAGAAGGAAAGGGTGCATTTCAGGCTTCTGTGATACCTTTTACTAGTATTTGAAAATGTTGACATCAAGGCAATAGTCTGAGCCAAAGCCATGCCACAGCCCTACCAAAACTTCTCCACCAGGAGGCAACTGTCACTGGTTCTGCTCTCGCTCCACGCCACCCCTCCAGGCTTGCGGCATTCCGCTAAAGACATACACAGCTGGGCACTGGTACATTCATGAAAAGCCTTTGCATGCAAAATAAAATCCCATCGGATCTAATAAAGGATCCAAGGAAGACAATAAAGTCACCTCTAAATTAACACAACAACCGGGAGCCGGCAGCTGCATGTCAAAGCCAAGGGCTGAGTCAACCTCAGCTAGGAATCACCATTATCCTCGCTCAGCACGTTCCCGTTCACAATCCCCTACCGCAAATCCTGGGCTTACCTCAGGCGCTGAATTATCTGCTGTTGTGTGTTTAATGTCTATCGCAAATTGTCCTCTTGAATAAATGCTACGAGGTGGTTGGACCACAATACGCTTCGCTCTCGCAGCAGAAGGCACTTTCAAAGGACTTCAAGCTGTGACCTCAAAGACAGGCACACCCGCTCCATCCTTCAGCCAACCTTCTGGGGAGAGCAGGTTCGGCGACTGCGAGGCTGGCTTTCTACGTAGTAACACTTTCAGGCGAAGCATTCTGTGCTACGAGCTGGGGAGTTTACACCTTCCAAATCCGGCTGGCCCCAGTCAATGCTGCTTCTATCCCTGAAAATACCAAGCATCTCACTGCAGTCACTTAATGCACAAAACTATCTGAGGCGACTTCACAAACCCTGTCATTCTGCTTGGAGACTAAAGAATGAGCCCAGCATGCATAATTCATGCATTAAAATCTTCAATGCACTTCCTGTGGCCGCTGTTCTAGCCAGTAATGGGCTATTGATCATCTCATCACTAAGACAATCGGGGCTCCGTGATTGGTTTATTTCCACAAATAAAATTACAACCTAAATCACAGGCAAAAGCCTCCAACCCTGCAGCAGCCACTCGGGGTAAAACGTTCCCAGAAGAGATGAAATTTGCATACTGCAGAATGTTTAAACTGAACCCTCTTTTGGGCAGAAATGCTACAGCATCTCTTCTTTTAAAAATGCACTAGCGATAGGCTTAGGCTGACTATGTTGTATCACCAGTACGATATACGGGACTGATGTTCACACCACTTCTAGAATACCAATAAGGCTATCCAAATGCAAGAAAGTGAAGAGAGAGTGGCGAGAGGTGGCTGTTCAAAAATAAGATTTTTGTCTAGATTCAAATGTTCTTTCTTCGAATACTTTCATTTTAAAATAACGTTTCATTTCAATAATGTGCAAAAGTCCTCATAAGGGATTCATGTGTTCACCTACGTAGCTTATTTTCAACTCTGAACACCTTTACTCTGGGTGTGGCAGTGGTGAGCCGGTTCTTAGCTCTCTCTCTCTCTCTCTCTCTCTCGCTCTCGCTCTCGCTCTCGCGCTCTCTCTCTTGCTCTCTCTCTCTCTCTCTCTCTCTCTCTCAGTATGAATGTCTGAGAAAATACCATTGTTTTTACTGGCTGGAAAAAGTAAGCTTTAAAATAAAATATATATTTAATTACATTAATATTCACCAAAGGAAACTGAAGACAGTATTTTAAAGTGTTGTAATGATATTTGCAAAACTACCATAGTGAGAGATACATGTTAAACAAAAAATGCATATGGATGTAAGAAATATTTCTCTATTTCTCAAAGTGTCTTGGTTGTGACGTTCATTAATTCTTATTTTTTCCACCCAAATAAGATAGAATTTGATGTTCTTCCTTTTACACACACACATGCACACCCCCCACACAGACACACACAGACACACACACACACACACACTCACACACACATCATACTTCTATGTCATTACATTTCACCCCTTGTAAAATCAAGGTGAAGCATTTCAAGCTTGGGTCTGGAGTCACAGAACAACTGTCAGAGGTTCCAGCGTTTTCCACCTGACACAGACTAGAGGGAGCAAGTCCCCTTTGGATAAGGCACGATCACATTGGCTTCTACTCGGGACAGCAATGCTCCTATCGGCCTTCCAGGGAAGTGGCGCTCTGGTGACCATGAGTTCAGACATGACCAGAGCAGTATGTTGCCCGCGTGCAGGCAAGGCACATTCCCTGTGGAATAAAGCGTGCAAAGAGAACCACACCTGACTGATAGGATGGACGCAAAAGATTTTAAATGGCAGTCTGATAAATTAAACATGCAGTTTCTTTGTCTACATATTCCATCTTCCTATTACTTTGTTCTGCTTTGGTAGTTTCTATTTTTATATTTTTATACTCCTTTATTGCTTCTAACCTAATAAACTTCAATTAAACTACACAGCAGAACTTATTTTGTAATTGTTTCTATTTATCAGGTTAGTATTCTTTTGTAAAACAGTTTGAGACAGGCATGATAGTGTATGCCTGTAATCTCAGCACTCTGGTGGTCTGAGGCAGGAGGATTGCCCAGTCTACGCCTGGGCAACTTGGCAGCTTAGCAAGACTGTCTCAAAATTTTTTAAAAAAGGAAAAAGAAAAGGCTAGGGATGTAGATGAGTACAAACACCATGACCTCAATTCCCAGAACCACCAAAAAGCAAATAAAGATTGAAAGATCTACCATATTTGTAATATTATAAAATTTTTTATCAATTTTAATCATCTACTGAACCAATTTTAGGGTGAAAAGAACATTTCATTTAAAATAGAAATTAGAAATTTTAATGAGTCATTGACTATGAGGATTGAGAATAGCATTATATATTGAGAATATTATATATATAGCATTATATATATAAAATTTAAATTATTAGCATAGCCTACAATGATTACAAGTATAAGCAAAAGAAATTTAAGCTCTCTGAAATGCCACGAGATTCAATAGTACACACTCAATGGACAGGGCTAGCGTCAGGTTAGTCCACCTCTCCTTTAATGAAAGAGAAGAAAACCAGTATGTTTTCTCCTATACAGACATCTGTGGCCCATGTCTCAAATGGAGATTCCAAATTTGCAATTACAAAATATCTACCAATGGAGAGAGGTACGACCATAGTGATTACCATCAGCCTAGAGTGGTCCAAGTTTAGGAGCCAACGAAAAAGAGAATGTCACGACAGAAGAACAAGAATGAAGGTAGCAAATCCCCGAAAATTAGAAAAGGAAAGCAGCAAGCAGCATTGAATAAAAATGACTCAAACAAGTAGACAATTTGATTTCCAGATAAAACCAGACCTGAGGCAGTCATAAAGAGCCAAATTCCATTTTCCGGAAGTCTGTCAATGCCCAGGAAAATCACTTACCTGATCCTGTCAAATGGATGGAAAGCAGAGATGGCCACTTTGGCCAAACTGAATCTCTGTAGGTCAAGAGGCTTTTCAATATTTTCAATTCATAATGCATGTAAAATATGGACTGATCTCTGTAGTACGAGTGGGGTCAATAAGATAAATCACAATTGGGGAATAAACCAAAGCACATTTAGCTTGTATAGTCTGTGCAATGTCCATCATCGGGGAAAGTATAGTTTTGCTTCAATATAAGAAGAAAAAGAAATACCATGAAAAGTTAGGGGAATAATTCTGTACCAAAGCCCACTTCTGAGTCCAAGGTTTTAAGTGCTGCAAGCGAGGACTGTGTTGTTCTCTGATACTCATTCTCTTTTGCTTTTCTCTCTCCGTCCTGCCAATACCCAAGCTACTCCCTAATCACAACTCATTAATTTATTTAAAGGTAACTATTATTTACTTTCTAGACCTAAGAAGTTGCACTAGATGGTGAACGCGAATGTGTGCAGGTCAGTAGCTGAGCCCACATGCTCGTGTGTTAGTGAGAAAAACAGGTGAAGACGCTGACACAAAATGAGAGGTATAATTCCTCCAATTCACATTAAGATGCATAGAGGAGAAAAATTATAAAATCACTCAGAGCTGTCCCTATGCACTAGGTAACTGCTTGGTAAATGTAAACTCTTATTTTTCTTCTGTACTAGTAAGCATAATAGCAGAATTAGTATTGGTATTGCCATCTCTTTATGGAAGCATTTAAAAAGGATTTATTACAGGGGTGATATTTAAAGAAACTAGGTGAGCAAAATGGAAAAATAGCCTGTAATGTACAAGTTGTCAATTAAATTTAGCTTTTCCTGAATATAAGTATGCGACTTTGGATATACCATTTATAATCCTTGAATACCAGTTTTATTGTATAGTAATCAAAATAAATCTATAATTTTTCATTTTTTACGAGAAATATATGACTAAAAACATAACCATTAAAGGCAGTTTTTTAATGTTGTTCCAGCCCCAACCCCCAGGGCGGGCTGAGCTGGCCACCAAAAAAAGCAGTATTTTAATAATTCATAGATGAGAGTTTAAAACCTGCCTTGTTTTC
>NW_004524676.1:352175-352732 GCF_000260255.1 Octodon degus | reverse complement strand
AAAAATTAACTTGGGTATTGCAAAGCACTTGTGAGCTAAGTAGCATTTATTTCCATTTTATCAATGAAAAGTTAAGTTCAAAGAAAGGCCAAGTAATTTGGTCAAATTACATGACCACTGCAAAGGTGCATTGGAAGCTATATCCAGGAGTTCTAAGTTCAAAGCTCAGGCTCAGACACCATATAGGCTACTGAACTGCTCCCATAGGAATAGAAGGAATTGTTTCTCCTCATTTCTTTGTATTCTTATGCTCCAGATGAATAATAGTTTAATAAAAAGTATAAACAAAGCCCTAGCCCCACCCACCCAGTCAGCCTGCTAGAGTTCCGAAATGCCTGGCCACCCGTCCTTGCCCTGAAGATTTCTGGGGAGACCTGATAGACTAGCTCTGTCCCCACCAGCTGCCTGGCACCCCTACTCACCCTGAAGACTGCCAGGGAGACTTGGCAGCCCTAGTCCTGCCCTGCAGAGGTCCAATCAGCCTGGCTGACCCTCCTGGGCCTGAAGACTGTCAGGGAGACCAGACTACCACAGAGACCTGTAGGAGCCTTGGGGAG
>NW_004524676.1:298045-351537 GCF_000260255.1 Octodon degus | reverse complement strand
TTCCATTGAAAACCAGCAAAACTGCTTGAATGAAACAGAAAATGGAATTTCAGATCTTGAGGATAGCATTGCAGCTAGTGAACAAGAAAGGAAACATCTCTTTAAAAAATGAAAAAATAGTAAGCAACAATACAACAGTTACAAGATGATGCAAAGAAAAATAATATAAGATTAATAGGTATCAATGAAACAGCTGGAGGTAGCACAAAACACATAAATGTTATTAAAATTAAAATATAATTAGTATACCCCACAGATCTAGAAAAATAACATTTCTAAGATTCATCTGGAGCCAAGAAAGTCCTAAAACAGCAAAATCGATCCTAGGAAAAACAAGGAAGGCAGCAGGCATCATGCTGCCTGTCTTGAAATTATACTACAAAGCTATTGTGATAAAATCAGCATGGTACTCACAAATAAGCAGAGCCAAAGATCAATGGAACAGATTAGAAGATGTAGACATACTGCAAGCACACTCAGCCACCTTATCTTTGTAAAGGGTCCAAACATGTTCATTGGAAAAAAGATAGCCTCTTTAATGAATGGTGCTGGAAATACAGGATTTCCAAATGCCAAATGCTTAAAATAGACCCTGCCTATCACCATGCACAAAACTACAGTCCAAACAGACCAAAGATTTAAATATTAAAACTGGAAGAAAAAGAGGAAACCTTAAGGATATAGGGGTAGGTAGGGCTGGCCAGATAGCTCAGTGGACTAAAGTGACTGCTTAGGCTGAGTGCAGGTACCAGGGCTCCCAAGTACCACAAACCATGCTGGCTCTGCTCCAGGGGCATGCTGAGGTGGTGATTAAGACTGGGCCTGGTAATCCCAGTGCTTGGGTGGCTGAAAACAGGAGGATCACTATGAGTCTGATCTACATACTACAGACTCTGTACTGAATACATAAAATTTTTAAAAAAGGATATAGGGGTAGATAAAGAGTTCATGAACAAAAATCAAAATCAAAGTGCACAGGAAATCCTTCAAACAGTCAACAATTAGGATCTCATCTTTTTTTTACTAGTCTCTACATGTCAAAAGAAATCACCAACTGAGTAAAAAGAAAATCCACAAATTGGGGGGAAAAAACATAGGAGAATGTCCTTCAGACAAAGGACTCCTATCTAGAACATGTAAGAATTTTTTTAAAAAAATCAGTTCTTGAAAATTCAAAAAACGCAATCCAAAATTGGGCATCTGAGATGAATGTACACTTCCCAAATAAAGAGATACAAATGGCAAATAAATTTATGAAAAAATGTTCAACATCTTTGGTCATTCAAGAGATGCAGATTACAACAATGCTGAGGTACTATCTTATGTCAAAAAGAATGTCTACCATCAAGAAGTCAACCAATACTAAATGCTGGAGAGGCTGTGGAGAAAGAGGAACACTTCTCCACTGCGGCTGGGAGTGCAGGATGGTGAAACCATTATGGAAATCAGTGTGGAGATTCCTGAATAAGCTAGGATTGGGGGTCCTATTCAAGCCAGCTATTCCCCTCCTAGGTATTTTTCCAAAAGAACTGAAATCATCACACCACAGTGATACATATACACCCGTGTTGATAGCAGCACAATTTGTCATAGCTAATTCTTGGAAACAACTCAAATATCCATCAACCAAGGAAGGATAAAAAGATACGGTATTTTTACACAATGCAGTACTATTCAGCTATTAAGAAAAGATAAATTTGAGGCTTTTTGTAGATAAATGGATGCACCTAGAAACTACATTGGTAAGTGAAATAAATCTGATTCACACGTGCAATCATCATATTATCTCACTATTGTGAGAACCTGAAAGAACAACTAAAATCTAAAAGGTACGATAGATACTGTGAAAGGGGCAGAATTTGTTCAGTGGGAAGGAAAAACTGGAATGAGGAAAAGAAAAACTGAAAGGAGGGGGAAAGTTATATTTAGGTGTACATGCAAAATAGTTTGGGTAATCATACTGTCAATTTCTACTGGTCTTTTAAAAGGAGAAGTTAATGGTTTTTTTTTTATTTTATTCCTTTTTTTTGTCTTTTGAATTTTCTTACAACTCTATTGCTATTGTCTTGTCTTGTATTTTCTTTAAATGAATCTTGTTTGTTGATATCCGGTAGCCTGAGCAACTAATTTGAAGATAGTATCATATAATGCAGCAGCCATTGTTGAATTCCTATTTCTTTGTTTAGTGAGATCTTCTATTTTCTCTAATGGTATTTCTATCACTATTTTATATTCTTTAAGAAAGAAAAGTATGTACAGCAATTTGACTACTAAAACTTGCTTAATTGTTTGATCAATTTTCCTCCAATTTTAATAGTCAAATTACTATATACACTTTTCATAAAAATATTTATTATTCATCTGGGACATAAGAAAACAAAGAAATGAGGGGAAACAATCCCTTACAACCATTGTTAATTTCCTATTATCTTGTTTGGAAATTCTGTATCATTTTTTTGTGTTTTGTTTCTTAATTTTTTATTCTCTTATAATAAAAAAGGGGAAAAATAGAATATGGAAAAGATAAAAAAGCATTTGCTTCCAAACATATATTTTATATATGTACATCTCTATATTATTAAATACCTAATATAATTATTATAACAGGTCTAATTTATAAAAATATTATTATCTCATTTTGTACATAAGAAAAAAGGCTGAAAGACTTTATATGACTTCTTAAGGAATGCATAAATAAAGAATAAAACAATTCAAGTTCCTCATGACAAAAAATAATGCTTATTAAAGTATATAATATTTTGATACTATTCTGAAAAATTTATTCAAAAAATAAAATATTGCAATGATCAGTATTAATATAGATAGAATTTGCAAACTCTGTACTGAGGTAAAAGTGCAGAACTCAAACATCTGAATTCCAGTCATGGAGAATCTAAAAAACAAGAGAGACAAAACAGTATGTTTTGTCTGAGACATACACATTTATAAATAAACATTGAGAAATAAATAAATGTTAAATTCTAGACTGCAACTCACTCTCAGGATTGGAAGGAGAGGGCATGACTGCTTCTAGGAACATAAAAGATGTAAATTACATATACAGCAGTTATAGTTTTCAGCTAAGAGTGGGATACTTTTTTCATTTCATAATGTATCCCACTCTTGTAAACTTGAATGTAAATAATTAATATTAAGTTAAAATAAGAAATATGGATTGAGGTATCATTCTTTAGGAACATGAAGGTAAGATTTTCTCTGCCTACTATAAGAACTGCTAATTTAGACTTTATAAGTAAATTACAACAGATAAACTCTAAATTTACCAAAAAAAAAAAAATTTAGGTGAAGAAAAAGGCTAGAAGAAGCACTCTTGTAAGCCTCTAGACATGGCAACCTCTTATTTTAGTATCTATTTCCCTTTTAAAAATGGTGATCATGAGTTTAAAAAAAAAACTTCTAATTGATAGTCAAATGTATTTAAAATACCTCTTCAGTCCTGAAGTGATTCAACTAAAAAAGAAAAATAATTAAAGTAAATAGGTATCTCAACCTCTCTGAAAAATTTAAGATAATTGCCTATTTTGCATGTAACATTAAAATATTCCTAGTCCCACTTAGATAACCTATAATTTTCCCTAAAATTTCGATTAGCTTTCAGGTATCAGTGTACCTAAGTGATTTCCCGGGTTTCATGAAAATGACCTAATTTCAATTCAATCTCCATGTACAATAAGGTAACAAATAATCTTAATAGCTATAAGTATAATACAAGATACAATTTAAAATTTTCATTTGTTGAAGCATAATAAAAAATTATAATCAACCCTGGTTAATCATACTCACTTTAAGTTACTTGAAGTAGTTCTTTCTATGTCAGTAACTAAATGCTCTTAAAGAAAAGTATATTTAACTCTAAGTCAAGAGATGTCAGTAACCATTTCTGCCATATGAAAAGAACCAAATAGCTGTAGGTAAAAGATCTCTCAAAATATATATTAGGGAAGAACTTTTAAAATTACAAACAATTAATCTTCTCAAGTAACACATTTAAGTATTTGCAAAATCGTGTGATGTCAATACAATTCTGTATTCAAGACAATTTAGATACCCTTCATTACTTTCTTTTTTGACAAATGTCTACATGCTCAATTCTTCTAGGATTTTGAGGTTATCAAAAGTATGACTGAAGCCTGAGTAATTAATTCATTAAAGGAGTTTTAGTAGGAAATGAAGTCAGCAAAATGGTAGAGAATGAGATGACAGATTTCTTACAATGACCAAACTAAAAAGAAGGAACAAGATAGAAATCTATCCATTTACAAAATTTTCTCTTTTTTTAACAATAATAGTCTTGTGAATAGCTAAGAGTCCAACTAAAAAGTGCAATAAAACTGTGGGACAAAATAAATGATAACAAATACACAGAAAGTTATTCTGGGGTGATAAGCCACCTGACACATCCAGAGAGGCAGAAGGATGGGGTTAGGGATAGGCTGTGCCATCATTCTCCTCCATTGCCATATGTGCCCCTGACCCTGGAGTCATAGGCATTGCCTGTGCCCATCCCCCGTACCCCAGTGCTGTGGCTGTACCTTGTGTACCCAGACCTCAGACATTAGGGGCACTACTCATCTGCAGTGAGTGTGTCCCTAATTATGTTAGAAACCTTGGCTTCATTGCTACTTAATTAGTATCAATACCTCTGCCATCAAAGACAATGCTACAGCAAGGAAGCCAGTACCAAGAACCTCAGCGTTACTAGGCCACTTGAGATTGCCTACACTACAGACATGATGTACACCTTTGCACCAGCTGCGTCCTCACAGTGCCAAACCTTCACTACCCCTGCACTCGGGACCCGGGGTCCAGGGCTGCTCTGTGATCACACACATACACACTCCTGTAGTTAGCAAGACAATAGGGGAAATCCTGCAAACACCCTGGATCCCTGAGCAATGGTTCTTCTACATATGCTATGCTTGGACTACATTTCTGTACCTTACATAGATCCCATGTCATACAGTGCCACTGCCTTGGTGAGCATGGCCCTGGCATGCTTATTGGCCCACAACTTTGCCCAGAGAACAAAAAGAGATAGAGAAGCTCAGCAGTTGGTCAGTGTGAACAACCCTCACTACTACTGCTGATATATCAAACAAGGCCTCTGAGGACACCCATAATTTTAGTCAATTCTCACTTTAGCTGCCAGCTAAGTGAAGAAGCAACCTTCATGTAAACTACAAACACATTGTCTACTCACCATCACATCTATCAGTAGATATAGAGCTTTCACCACCAAAATTAGTATGCAAAGTCTACAAGAAGTAATTACTTCATCAAATATTCAAAATTCAAGGCAAGTTACATAGGAAACAGGAAAAACATAGGGAACATAATGCCACCAAAGACCACAATAATTGCTCAGTATCCAATCTCAAGGAAATGAAAATCTACAAATTGCCTGAAAAAGAATTCAAATAATGGTTTCTATGCACAAGAAAAAAGTTTTCTGGACAACTTCATGAAAAAGGTAAACAATACACAAACCAAACAGAACGTTCAAGGGATAAATAGAATGACAAAAAGAACCAAACAGAAATTCTAGAGCTGACAAATACAATGAATGAAATAAATAATACAATGAATCTCATCACCAAGAGAAATAAAATAGATGAAAATGTCATTAATTTTTCATAATTTAATTATGATGTTGTTTATTGAAGTGTTTCTTGGAATAAACCTGACTGGTAAGTTTTGGACTTCATGTATCTGTACTTTCTTCAGATTAAGAACATTTTCACCTCTGTTTTTACAGACCAGTATTCCTGAAGAAAATAATTTACAAAATTCTTTACATCAGGTAATTTCAAATGTGTTTTATGTTTAGAAAATATTGAGAAAAATCAGAACTTCAAATACTAGATTTAAACTACATGTCTTATATTTTCTTCTTTTATAACACATAATTTTAAGATATTAAACATCATAAAATTCTCTTGATCTCTTTAGTTACTACTAGTTTATGGAATACAAGGTAAAAGGTGAGTTGAACAAAACTGATATCCATTAGAGCAAAAGCAATAATTTTAGGAAAACACAACTATTCTGAAAATGAAACCAGAAAAGTATAAGAAAAAAAAATAGAAGGCAACAGCTGTGAGAAACACAGATACAAACATCTTCCATAAACTACTAGCAAATTGAATTCCTATGCCACAATCAAGTAGGATCTGTCACTGAGATAGAAAAAATGCAAATCGTTTGCAACACATACAAATCAATAAATGTACTACATCAAATTAACAGAATATGGAGCTAAAATATACTTATACCAATAAATGCAAAAAATATTGTCAAAAATCACCATTCATTCATATTTAATTCTTCAATAAAACAGGTACAAAAGGAATTCACCCCAACACAAAAAGACCATATACAAAAAATCCCACAGTTCATATGATAGTCAATGAGGAAAACACTGAAATGTCCCCACTAAGACATGTGTTAACAAAAGGAAGGGCTGCCTTTAAGCTCTACTTCTTTTCAACAAAATACTGGAAGTCCTAGTCAGAGCAATAGACAAGAAAAATCTAGAAATCATCTAAAATATAGGAAATATATAAGTTGGAAAGAAAGAGGTCAAACTCTCTGATATATATATATATATATACACACACATATATAAACAAAGTTGATATATATATATATATACACAAACATAATATTAACATTATATATTGCTGAGGTATATTAATCAAAACAAAATGATACTGTCATAAAAATGGACACAGAACCCAAGGAACAGAATGAAGTTCCAGAAATAACTGTGATTAATATACAGTTAACTCACCCTCAACAAAGTTACCAAGTAGATATACTAGAAAGAATGCTTTCTGGGGAAATAATAGACTCTACAATTAATGCTGTTAGGAAACTACATATCCACATGCCACATCATCAACAAAAAGAGAAAGGGAGGGAGAGGCAGTGCAAGGGAAGGAACCCATGGAAAGAGGAAAAATATTTGTAAACGATATATCTAATTTCCAGTTTAATATTCAAATTACATCAGGAACTTACATAATTCAATAGTCAAGAAAAAGCCCAATCATAAGAATAAAATATCTGAATAGATATTTTTCCAAAGCAAACATATAAATTAATAACACGTACTCAACAATAAAAATATACTCCCATCATTAATCATCAAGGCAATTCTAATCAATATTGCAATGAGATATCATTTCACACCTTTTTGGATGATCATTATTAAAAAATCAAAAGAAAATATGTCAGTGAGACACTATACATCTTTGGTAGGAATGTAAATTGGCATAATCATTATGAAAAACATCAATTCAAGTTCCTTAAAAAATCAAAATCAGAATTGCCATATGGTCTTGTAACCCAACTTCTGCATATGTATGCAGATGAAAAAAAATCATTGCCTGGAAGATATAATTGTATTCGCATGGTCACTGCAACATTATGCAAAGTAACCAAGATACAAAGTCACCCTAAAGACAGATAAGTCGATGAGCTATACTGAATGTAAATACACAATGGCATATTATTCAGGCCAAAAAGGAAAAGGAAGTCCTGCCGCTTTCAATATCACAGATGAACAACTAAAGTAATGCAGACATAGACAAAATACTATCTGGTCTCACTTACTGTCTGAAATTTAAAATGGTAAAACAAACAGCACAGAAGGATAGTTTCCAGGGATGAAAGATGAGGAAAATGCTAAGATGTTTGTCAAAGAGTAAAAATGTGCAGATATGATAAGTAAGTTCTAGAACCTTGATGAATACAATGAGATAATAGTTGATAATATAGTACTATATTCTTGATATTCTGTAAGAAAGTACATATATATATATGTACACATGCAATATATACATATATTTATATATATAAAAAACAGGAACTATGTGAAGTGAAATTAATTGGTTTGATATTATGGAAATTGTCTTGAAATGTCCACATGTACTAAAATATTGCTTGAAAAATCCTTCTATACCATCTATAACCTGAATACATAAAACTTAAGAAGGAATGGCTACCATCAAGAAATCAACTAATAAAAAATGCTAACAGGACTTTGAGAAAAGAAAAAGAATGTTTTCCTTTGCTTATTTATTTATTTGTACAGGGTCTCTCTACACAGCTTGGACTCCTAGTGCTCCTCCTGTCTCAGCCTTCCCAGCACTGGGATTACAGCTGTGTGCCACCATGTCCGATCTTGGTAGCCAGCACGGCATGCCCAGAGATCAGGGACCAGCATGGCATGCAGTACCAGGGATCGAACCTGGGCCCTTGCCCTTGTTAGGCAGGTGCTTAGACTGCTGAGCTACCTCTCCGGCCCTGAGAACGCTTTTCTATTATTGGTAGAAATATAAATCAGTAAAACCACTATGGAAATCAGTATGGAGATTCCCAAAATTCTAAAACTAGAGATTCCATTTGACCCACTGTGCCTCTTCTAAATATCTTCCCTAAAGAGTTAAAAGCATCACACCACAGCGATATCACACACCCAAGTTCAAAGCAGCTCAGCTTACAACAGCTGAAGCTTGGAAACATCCCATATGCCCATCAACAGACGAATGACTAAAAGAAACGGGTACTCACATATAATGGAGCACTAGGCCATAAGGAAGGATGAAATTAAGTCATTGTTAGGTACATGGGTGGCCCTCGAGACTGTATTGTTAAGTGACATAAATCAGACACACAAATTGAAATATTGCATTGCTCCTCCTCCGTAAGAAACTGAAAGAGTGAAGGAGCAAACCACATGATGGATCTATTACACTATTTTACTGGATGCATTAAAAACACAAGCTTTCTTTTCTGGGCTTCCAGCTTTGTTATCATTGAAAAGGCACTTAAGGCCTTGTGAATAGATGTGCTTAATAGAATAAACATACTGTGGTTACATCACACAAGGGTGTATCGTATACACAGGTGTGCACCCATATACAAACACTGTAAAGGTTCAGGGAAGATAATACAATGCATACATCGTACACTAATCCAGCCCTTACCATTCTCAATCATAGATCTGTATAATTCTACAGCTATTGCGACAAATAAAATATGTTTGGACAAAATTTCATATTCACATGCTTCCCATTCTTATTTGATTACAGATTTAAAATATAGAATATAGCATACATAATTTGGTTTAGTAAGGCAATGTTGTAAAAATTTATTCTATATTTTGGAATACCTTTTATTACTTCACAAAAACTGAGTCCCACAGCAGGATATTAATGTGTCAGTGTGTTTTTTTTATAAAGTCTTTGTTTTTGTGGAGTTACTGCATAAGGAAATCAACTTTGCTTCTTCATAAATGTTCTATCTTGAAACTAGCCACTGTAATTTCCTGCAAAAGATTTTATCATTGATTTTTGTCCTATTAAATTCAAGAGGAAGTCTTAAAAACATAACTAATAGTCGATTTCTAAGGAGTAGGGCACAGGGATCTTTCTGAACAAATGACACCTTGCAGAGACATACAAACATTTCAATGAAAAATAGACAGTTGACTTAAAGTAGACACTAAAAATCCTAGTGTCTGGGGACAGCATCTGAGCTAAATTGCTTTCCTGGTATAAGACTGACAGGTGCAAATTCTTAAGCTAGAGGGTCTGCTATCACTTATACGTAGATGTTCCCCTCGCCCCCAAAGTCTCCTGGGCTCATAGGTGGGGCTTGTAGGCCATGAGAGCCTCATGGGCGTGTGGCAGGTCCACCCACTGATGGGTTTACAGCTGGGCGTGGTGTTGGGAGGCAAAGCGGGCAGGAAGATCTGGGTCCCTGTGCGTGTGGCCTGGATTGTAGGCATCATTCCTCTTCTCTCAGCCCCCACGACTGTCTGCCTGCCTGCCATGCCATGGGCCACCCTGCCTTGGCGCCAGCAGCTGCAGACTGAAAACTCTACAGACTGTGAGCTAAAATGCTGTTCCCCCTCCTCTTTGGTGGTTGGCTATTTTGTCCAGCAATTAGAAAGTAAAGCAGGGATTACATATTTATATGATTCAGAGATAATTATGTCTGTGAAATAATCCAAATTAGAAATGCAAAGAAAAGTAAGCTTAGGAAACGGAGGCAAAAGCAACATGGCTCAGGCAAGCAGCTGTGAAGGCAAAGAACACTGCTTGGCTTTAGCAACAGTTGACGTGAACTTTTTCCTTGCAACGTTTACTGATGTATGCTGCGGGTCAAACCTAAGCGGGGGGTCAAGCATTTAGTGGCCCTTGTCCTCAGAGTCTAAAACCAGGGTCCTGCTGAATTAATTCCTAACATCTGGTAAGCATCCCTTTAAGGTTTCAGGAATTTTATAAGCCAGTTGGTGAACTATCATTATTGATTAAAAGATATAAACTAATGATTAAATACACCTGATTTTAAAATGATGGATAGCAAAATACATTACGTCCTATATGTTTTAATATTATCAATACTTTAGAGATCATTTACACCTATTCTGTCTGTATGGTTGACATTCTACGTATGTAACAATGTGCTACTGCCCTTCCTCCCAACTCCATGACCAGTGGCATACTTGCAAAGAAGAATAAAGAAAATTGGGACACAAATTACCATCGAATTAGGTTGTGAGCTTCCATCCTTCTCCACTTCATTCAAGAGGACATTTACTTTTTTTATGTAAAATATAAATATTGAAACAAAAGTTAGTAGGAATTTCCAGGGATCGTATGATTCCTATCCTGTTCCCAGTTCTCTCCTTTCTTTTCTCAATATCACCTCAGGAACACTGTGGAGAAAGCCTAAATCCAGATCTACTACAAATGATATTGATCTAGGCCCTCCAACTGCTGACCTGAGAGAAGAGGCTTCATGTCTAGCTGGGATATTGGCTCTGAATTCCAGACACCTCAACTTGATACTAGTTCCTTGTTACCTCATTCTAAGACAGTTGAGCTCTAAATATCTTCCTTTAGTGTGTTATTCCTTCAATCCTCCTGCTCTAGTATACGACAGCATCCTGCACCAACTCCTGATGGTTGAAGACTTTAGCTAAAACCCCTTTGTTCACCTCCAAATGATGCTGAATCCATCTAGCTTGTCTGCATTGTTAATAACCACGCTGAAGCTGTTAGCTCTTACTTAGACGACTGAAGTCCCTTCTTCTGTCTGCTAATCCATATCAGACTCCAGATCAGAACACCTAAGAGATCTTTTAAAAGTGCAGATGTCATCATATTATTTGCTGACATAAAAATAAGCAGGATTTTTCCACTATGACGGCTATTTTAAGCCTTCAATTACAGCGTGCAATATACTGCTGGCCCCCAACCTCATTTTATTGCCTTTTTGGGCCAATTTTCTGACATTCCAGCCACACTGGCCATCTTCCAAGCCTCTCCCTACATAAAAAATTCATGCTCCCTCTCTCAGAGATTTTCATTCTCCAAAAAAATGTTTGACCAACAGACTCAAATTACAGGCTGTTTCTCTGTCATTACCTTCCGAACTTGGATAGATCCTTCTGTGACCCATTCTCATCATACTCTTTTATGTTTCCTTTATTGCTCTAGGTGAAACACTAATGAACAACATAATTCTGAAATTATTTATTTAGGGCCACAGAGATAGCTTAGTGGTCTAAGCACCTGTGTAGGCAAGCTCAAGGACCCGGGTTTGATTGCTGGTACCACAGCATGGTGGTCTGGTCACCAAAACCAGGCATGGTGGTGCACACCTTGTAATCCCAGTGCTGGGCAGACTGAAAACAGGTGGATCACTATGAGTCCGAGCTGTATATTGAGACCCTGTACAAACACTTAAAATTAAAAGAAATTATTTACTATCTAATGCCTGTACTAAAATATAGTCGCCGCCAGAGCAAAGACCATATTTGCTTCATTTCCTTTTCATTTATCATGAATCTCATGTTTATCACTGTGATTGGCTCAGGTGGGTGCAAATGATGTTTGTGGTTGCAGGAACTTGAGAATCGATGGTACGGCGTGTGGTGCTTTCATAGTATCTGATGCTTTAAGTTTGAGGTATTAGTCATTGTGATAGAGCCGCCCACATAGAATCGAGCTGCAGGCCTTTGCATAAGTGTGTTTTTTGAACTTCAGATATTAAGCTAAGAGCCACTTATGATGGCTGATACCCACAACCACAGCACTCAGGAGGTTGAGGCAAGAGGACTGCCATGAAAGCTAGTCTGGGCCGTAGTGAGTTCAAGGTCAGTCTGGACGACATAGAAAGACCCTGTCTTAATAAATAAATAAATATATTAAGCTAAGAATGCTTGTTATTAAGCTTCTCTTTAAAAATCTACACTACTTGTCTCTATCCTGGGAGTTAGCCTTCCTGGATTGTCAAATTTGCATTTAAAAACAATCTAAATTTATAGGTGACACACACCTATAATCCAAGCACCCTGGGAGGCTGTGGTTCCAGATTACAACTTCAAGCCCATCTTGAGCAATTTAAAGACTTACTGAGACTCTGTCCTAAAATAAAACAATTAAAAAGGGTCAGGTTTATTTATTTACTTTTGTACTTTAGGGAAGGGTCTGCAGGGTGTTCAGGGTCTCACAGCTAGATCGCACTCATAGTGCTCCGCCTGTTTACAGCCTCCCAGGAGCTGGGATTACAGGCACCATGCCACCACACCCAGTTGCAATGGCCATCTCAGAGCACCCCAGGGGCAGGGCCAGCAAGGCAGGCTCTGGGATCGAACCCCCAGCCCTTGCACCTGCTTGCAGGCACTTTAATTCGCTGAGCTATTTGGCCGGCCCAAGGGTTCAGGTTATACTTCACAAAGGCCCTCGGTTCAATTACCAGTACTGAGAAAAACTACATCCTGTTTGGTCCATTGTTACCCATAATCTGTCCTAACTGGGTGTCTCTTCTCATTTATTCTTAAGTGGAAAAGTATTACCTCTAGCGCCTCCACCACCTGTGCTCTGACCCATTTGAATTCTGGGCCGCTGTGGGTTCCCACTCCTGCCCAGCCTGAGGCAGACCTTGCTTAGCTCTTATTAACTCTAATAAGTTTCACCACTGTCTTCACTCTGCCTTCTCCAGGGAGTATCTCCTCAGGTGTCTAAGAATTTTCTAGCTGGCTCCTGCTTTCCTTGCCGTTAAGGCTGACATGTTGAATGTGTGTAGAGATGACAGCCAGACATGCGGAGAACCCCGGGTGGCGCTGCCCAGCCTGAGGTGTGGTTTCCAAGGAGTGATCGATTCCTGCCCCTTCAGTGGTCAAGCTGTCACCTTCCTTCTCCATCGAAAGAAAGGAAACCTCCTTGGTTAGGATCTTGCTAATTCTCGAGAATGTCAATAATTTCAAAATATTGCTTAAAAGTAGAAAAGATTTTTTTTTCAAAACTGGGAAATTAAAGAATATTGTTTTCTGCTTTACTTGTACTGCTTATCTTTTAAGTGTATATTAATTTCCTCCCAAGTGAATAGTAAAGAGAAAGAGGCAACATATGCAATGATTAGCAGCATGAATTTGGGTTTCTCGTGTCCCAGAATTCAATGCTACTTTGTGTTTTTACTCTTTCTCCCTAACCAAGTTACTTAAGAGCTCCTTAAATACATATATGTTTCATATATTATTTTATTCATATATATATATTATATATGCTAACAGTGATGCCTATGCTACAGTAATACTTTGAGAATCAATTAAATGAAAGAAGCTGGAGGGATTTCCATATCATAGTGCCACCAGATTAAAGTGACAAATTGTTTTTGGTTACTATCGCTCTATAAACTCCCAGCAAGCTGGCACCATGCTTGGGAACAGCAAAATGCACATCTAGTACAGAGCTTATATGAACTATGTTTATAATAAATGCTTCATTTTTAATGTATTTTCTGCTTTTTTTGGTACAGGGTCTCACAAGCAGCTTGGACTCCTAGTGATCTTCCTGTTTTCAGCCTCCCCAGCGCTGGGATTACAGTCGTGTGCCAACACGCCCAGACTCAAGTACTTCATTAGTGATGGACAGATGAACTCGGATAGATTTGCTGGGACTTCTCCTTTTATTAGGCCATAATGATTCGGAAAATATTATTTCCAACTAGGAGAGCCTTGTGTAGAAACACAGAGTGACGTGCTGCCAAACAAAGTGTGGTAAACACCTTATTAAAGTACTTATTTTTATTTAAAATGTTCATTATTTCCTTAAAGCCAAAAGGGGAAAAACTCCTCTACTCAGAGATCTAGAGTACTTTACCTTTGGTGTCGGACATACGATGACCATACCTAACAGCCTTGTATCCATACTTACGTGGAGGTACAGATATCCAATGCAAATGCTAAGAAACAACGCTTTATGATACATACATTATTAAATAACTACCCAGTAATGAATATTATGGATACACATGACAATTATGTATATAAATATAAAATAATAAATTAGACTTTAGGCAAAAGACTATCATATATGCACTGCCAAATGATAATCCACAGCATAGAGATTAATTTGTGTCAAGTACTAAGTGCTTAATAGGATTTGTTAAATGTAATATCTCCAAATATCTTCTAATGCTTTTTCTTGCAGTGCTGCTGCACCAGAGTCAGAGGCTTATCGTCTATTTTATTCGCTGACATATATTTAATAGGAAGTGAGAAAACAAGAAGAGACTTGAGTGAACATTATACTGCCTTCAGCTTCCGAGCAGAGGGCCGTTTGTCGCATGGGAGGTTTGGACACCACGGTCCTCCACCCAGACCGCTCCAGGGAGTGCCTGCTGCCATCATTTCTAAAGGACAGCCTTTGCCACAGCCCTTGGAACTGGCCTCTTGGCATTGAATAAGTGATTCTTTGTTACTCTGAAAGATAGTTATTGGACTGAACACTTCCAGATTTTTTTTTCTAGATATGGAATTCCATGTGGGAGTTTCACTTTAAGATTTTAAAGTTGCACTTCCATCAAGACAGAAGAAGAGATGGCAAGAATAATGGCCAGGTTTTGAGTTTGAAGAAGAGTGAATGTGGACACAAACTATTTTGGGTGACTAAGAAAGTACAATCCATAGAGGAAAAGCCCGGGTAGCAGGTCAGTCTGTCCCAGCTCCCTGCTTCTGCCTGATCTTTCGGGCACCCTGTCACAGCCGCCAGCTCCTCCTTAACTGGAGGACCTCTTCATCCAGTTTCTAGGATGCAGACTTTCCTCCTTGACCTCTCATTTCTGGGTCCATTTGTTGTATGTCTTCTGACAATGAAACACTTCCTTTATCATCCTTCTAAAGACTGAGGGATAAGAAGTTTCTTCTCATTCCATCTCCAGGTATTTTCACCCACACTCATAACTGAGCTATTTGTATTCACATCGCCAGCCGAAATGTCTGTTCAGAGCCCCAGGTGCACAAATGCACCAAGCCACTTACATTCTGGGGACACTTGGATCATTGACAAGGGCCTCGATCAACCTCAAGCAGTCCACAAACTGAACTCTCACCTTTCCTTCCAAATTTGGTCTTCCTCTAGTTCCTTACTCTAGTTAATGGCATTACTGTCCACTCCCTTCATTTGTTCTCTAGTGTTCCTACTTTACATGTTCTTCTTCCTCTCTGGCCACGGTCCTGTCTGTCCATTGGTCCTGTCTGTCTGTCTGTCTGTCTGTCTGTCTGTCTGTCTGTCTGTCTATCTATGTCAGTCAAATTCATTATAGTCTTTCTTCTCTACTAACCTTAGCCTGGTCCATTATTGGACTTCAATATTGTAATGCCTATCTAAAAGATATCCCTGTATAATCCATGCCAAACTACCACAGTGCTTAGAAGAGTATTTTTGATGATGGTGTCATCATTGTTGACTGGCTTTAGAGTTTCCAGGTTTTCCTGTTGTAGTGATGCTACTTTTTCGTGTAACTATTTCACGCCACAGGCCATGGCAGGCGTAGTATCATCGTCAGATGTGCCTCGCATCGTTTCTCCATTTTTCTCCACACCCCCGTCACCCTGGCCATCCCTTCCTCCATTCCCAGTGTGCACCTTATTTGCTCAGGCCTGTCTTCTGGTCTCGAGTTCTTTCCCCCAACTCTTTTCTTAGCCAACTTCGTATTATCACTGAAGTTTCTGCTTAAAATTTATTTCTTCTTGGGAATTTCCCTGGGAATCTTCTATCCCTTTCTCCTTAGAGACTAGGTTAGTGATCTTAAGACTCGTTCTTATGCTACCCCTACCTCTTCAAGGTAGAAGTTATGACAGTTATAAAACACTTTCTTGTTTAAAGCTTTATTTACTGTCTGGCCCTTCTGGTGGCAGTGACAATATTTATGTCACTTATCTTTGTGTCTCTGCTATTTGTCATTGCATTTGGCATGTGGCGGTTGCCAGGAATATTTTCTGGATTCACTGATGAATTTCTGCATTAGCCATTAATAAAATCTGATTCTTTCTGCAGGAAAGTGGGTAACTGGGGCCTAACAGGTATGAGCTGCCTGCTTCCAAAGAGAGAGTTTGTCTTCAACAACTGCTACAGATTCTAACATCATTAGTTTCTCTCTAAAATAGCTGGGTTTCTTTGTCCTCAGGGCTTTTGCCTTGGCTTGCCAGGACAACTTTATCTTTAATTCTGCTCTGAATTCTTGAATCACATCACCATGACCCCTTTGTCCTGGGCTGTGTAACCTGCTCCGCTCTGTGTCCAAGCACATGTCCTCCAGGGAGAGGACTTCATTTTCTCCTTGACCTTACTTAAATTCTGTCCCTCCTGAAATTATTTCTGTCCCAGATTCCCATGCTTCTGAGCCGAAGACAAGACCTCCATCAATCATTATTAATTCTAGTCAATTCTAATTTGAAGTCTTCGTTCCGCTTCCTCTGTAGAAACTTACCTTAGGAGAGTGTGACTCTTCTTCGCTAGTCCTTGTTGTTCTCGTACAGAACTCTTTAAACTTCTATGTGAGTACAGATTGCTTAGAGAATTCATTCAAAACACAGATTTCCCAGATCTGGTTCTAGCAGTTATGACATTTAAGGTCTGGAAAAAACTCTCAAATTTAGTTTTCTAGCAAGCTTTCGAGTAATTTCAGAAGCTGACAACGCCAGTCATAGAACCTTATTTTGAAGAATACTGTTTTAAGTAGTGTGGAAAAACTTGTGAAAATCTCAGTGAAGCTGTCTGCAGTTTCAAAAATATCATGATTGATGGGATGGGGAGAGAGCTCAGTGGCCTAAGCACCTGCCTGGCAAGCGCAAGGTTCTGGGTTTGACCTCTAGTAGTGCATGCCACGCTGGCCCCACACTGAGCTGGCCACGTGGCATGGTAGTGCATGTCTATACTCCCAGTGCTGGAGAGGCTGAGACAGGAGGATCACTATGAATCTGAGCCACACAGTGAGACACTACCAAATAAATAAATAATTTAAAAAAATTAAATATCATGATTGCTTTAATTTAGAGCTGTTAATCATGATCTAAGCTATTTCCCTATTTTAACTATTTAAGTTACCAGACTCTATGTATAGTCCATTAAACCTTCATGCTTCTAAGTGCTTTTCTCCAAGAGGCACGCTGCTCTTTTATGATGTTTAAAAGCATAATTTTATTCTGTTCATGGGTCATTGATCCCAGTCAATTTGTTTTTCATTAGGAGAAGATGTCCATCCTAATATCAAAATACTGAGAAGCTTGTGTGCTACAGCCCAAGTTTGGTCCTGGATATGACATTCCCTAACTGTACATTTACTTTATTTCTCTCCCAAGTTAGAAATAGAATGTAATAATTTATAAAAGCTACCATATAAGACATTTGCATTAATTGGTTAAGGGCAAGCATTTGAAAAATGTTGTACAGTGTATGTTTTGCTTTGTATTGTGTCTGCCATAGAGGAATTGCAAAAATCATTACCTAATGTCATAGAGAATTCCTAAAATGTGGCACTATATAGTATGCCTCTATTTGCTAATGCTTTGTTTAGAAACAGATTAATATTACATTATTTAATTTCTGTAAGAAAAACAATAAAAATGGTTTTGCTTAAAATTTTTAGTCATTCTTGATATAGTCAAAGTTCTTTAGAGAACCAGTAGAGGAAGCAGTACATCAATATATTTATACATTTGGAACACACAAACCTAGAGACATTTAGGTTAATTCTGCCTTCATCAACTGGATGACTCAGTTTTCAACTTCTGTCATTCCGAGAAGACCTCAGGAATCTTCTCTCCACAATGGGAAACATTACTAGACATGTTTCCCTTCACTATTCTCAGAGTCATTGCCACTTTCCCACATCTGTGTTGTCTTCTTAGTAGCCACACTAATTTTTCCCTGTGATAAAGAACTCTTTGATTGTCAACACTATACCTTTTCTTCCCCCTAAAAGAGACTTTTCAACAAGCATTCACGAGACATTTCTTAACATTATAAGATTATCTCTCAGCAACATTGGAAGAAACAGAGTTACCAACCATGTAGTACTGAATTCTCTTCCATGCAAGGATCATTTTACAGGAGCAAGTTAGCTATTCTGCTTCATAGTAGTAAAATTTATTTTTAAAAAATCCCAGAATATTGAAGAGATACTGCACTTAATATATTTGGCAATATGTCATTTGGGTCAAATACCAAGTGAGTATGTTAAAATATTATGGAAACATTATTAGTCCACCTTCTTTTAAATTATATATTTTCTCACCAGCCATTCAAGAGAAGAAAGGATATAGTTATTCATTTTTAAATTCAAGGGGCAGGCTATAAAACAGCAGGAACTCAGGCAATTGAGCAATCTATCTATCTTGAGAGGAATCAAACACTATTCCACTCCGCACTGGTTGGCACAACTCTTCACTAACAATCCCCCATTTAGATATTAAAACAAACTGGCCTTTGTATTTTGTTTATGCTGTCACTAGAGCATTACTCTCAAAGCACTTCAGCAACACAAAAATAATGTCGCTGTCTCTTACAGGCATAACTAAAAAATATTCACTGAATGTGCTATTCACAGGGCATGCGTCTTGCAGTTGATTTTCTCACTGTACAACCACGAAGACATTGAACGAAGTATCTTATTTTGTCAAAATCTTAATTTTCTGGTTTCATGCACACTTTCATAAAACTGTAAACTGTGTAATGGGTATTAGATACATTAAACAGAATGACTGAAATGTAGTCACAGGAATTCCTCCATACCATCCCGAGTCTTTAAATTTCTAATGGAACAAGAGAATTTCAAAAAATGGATACAGTAGCGTGTTATGGGTTCTATGATAAAAATCAGTATGGCATTCAGCAGGCAATAGGAAGAACAGACAGTGTGATCTCCATGAAAGACTGAGGAAGAAGGTGAGGAAAGATCTCATTCAACTGAGTAACAGAGTAGGAGTAGCTATCTTCCAGGAGGCTGACAGGGAATTGTTTCGGAAAGAGGAAGGAAGCCACATACAAGAAGCCAGTAACGAGTAACACCATTTGGCTTCTTCTCTGTGAGTAACAACGTAGTGAGCACCACTTAGAGATAAGGCAAGGCATTCTTTCCTCTTATGTGTCTTGATTTTTTATGCATTTAAAATTTTGATGTCTAAATTCAATGTGCTCCATGATCTAGTCCATGTTGTCTACACAGCCTGATTTTATTGACACAGATAAAGCAGATTACTGTTTATTTAATACATACACAAATGGCACCACACTGTACACCGGGTGTGGTGTCACACACCTGTAACCCCAGCACTCAGGAGGCTGAGGCAAGAGGATCATTGTAAATTTGAGACCAGCCAGGGCTACAAAGTGAGCACAAGGCCAGCTTGCACTGCATAGCAAGACCCTTTCTTATTTCTCAAAAAGATAAATAAATTTTAAAAATACACAAATGGATAACATATTCTACATAATTATATGTGAGGAACTTTGCTCAGGATTATGAAGAATAAAAACAAACTACAACTTAAAAAATAATAATTATAAATTAGGGTAAAAATATAAGGTAATGCAGATTATTCTAATTCAAGATAGAAAGTAACCTGGAGGTAAAACTCTTTGGAAATTAAAAATTGTTCCCACTACTTCATAAATAAGCCTGTATCTTTGGTGCTGTCCATGTCTATTATTTTAGTGCTTTGGTTTACAGTATTTCTGCTTGACCTTCTTGGATGCTTTATTGGGTTTTTTTTTCTTCACATATTTGGATTTAACCCCTCTCAAGGAGAAAAAAAAAAGTAAGTGATTAAATAGTGAACAGAATTAAATATTTTTTGTTACCAAGTATTTTAGGTATTTTCTATGCAGTATCTTTTTAATCTTCATGAATTTCCGAGTGATTAAACATTGTCTCATTTTACCACTATAAATATGTATCATCCCTAAGAAAATGATAGCCTCATTATTCTACCATGAAGACATTAAACTAAATTTCTCATTTTGTTGAATTCCCAGGATACTTTAACAGTGCACAAAGGAGCTGATACCTGAGCCTAGCTCTAGTCTTGCTCCCCAAAGCCCGGCTCACCTGCTGTCTCCTCCAGGAATCATCCTCTGAAGACAACAGCCCTCCTGGCCTCTCTGAGTTCCTGATCAGTGACTCACACCTTCACCCAGTGCTTTCCTAGGAATTCTGAATTAACTGTAATGAGTTCACAGCTTGGAGAGTACACAGCCCAAAGGCCTAATAACTACAAGTTAAGAAAATGGAAAAAGATTTATTTCTTGCAGCAGGTAAGGAAAGCATTTGGGAATTTTTGCAAAGCCATGCCCTCCCCTAACAAAAGGTGAGTGTGATTTTTATCAGGGAGTCTATACATATTCATGAGGGGATCACACATGCAGAGGGCTTGGTGCGTGCTTAATTTAAGGTGCACATTGCGTAGCAGGCTTAGTTTAAGGTCTTGTATGACACAGACAGAAAAGACCCATTTCTAGCCAGGCTTAGTTTAGTAGTAGAAAAAGTCAAGTTTGTCCTAGGCTACCTAAAAGAATGAGTCAGAATGACTCAGTAACTTTGGGCTTGGTTCTCGGGGTTTTTTTCAGAGAGTCTTAGCTGAGGTAGAAAGAATGGCTTTGAATATGTGGTAACAAGCCTTTTCAGGGGAGAACCAGCGCTCCTCCCTCTTTATATGTAGGAGTTTGCCTTTAAATATTTCTGCTGCACTTAGAGAATTAGCATTTGTTCCTGTAAATTTCCTCTCTTCAAATAGGTTATAAGATCATTGATGGAACAAAATAGCATTTTATGTTTTTTCATGGCTCATAAAACTCCAAATAGCACTAAGCACAGAGCGAGGACCCCGGCATAGCTCTACACTGATTAGTCCACACCTGCAGGAGCTTGGGCCCATTCTTCACATCAGTACAAACCTCGCTCATGAAGACCAATCGTCAGAATGTCACAGGCAGGCAACCATTGCAAGAACAGGGAAAGACGAAAGAACACTATTGGCCGACATGTAGTGCATTTGTAGAGATGATTTTTGCCTATCACATAGAGATCGCTGTCAGGCCTGAGGACAAACCCACTCCTGGGTCCTTTACCTGCTCATCATTAAAAGCATGATTTGTTTTCTTCTGTAAGAAGGAGGAGCTTAAAATATTTCTTATATGATTTTTGCTTGTTTTATTCTTTTGTTTTTCTAAATTTTTCTTTTCTTTATTAATTTTATTGAGAAAACTTGCAGTGAGGCAGTTTCAAAACAGGTTGGTAGGAGAGTTACAACAATTAATACATTGGACAGGATATCATGTCTACATGTTGTTCTATGAATGACTACTACAAAGATTTTTTATTGTTTTGCTCGCTAAAAACTATGACTCTCTGTTTGAACGTGTAGATGTCCAATAGGTAACTTCAGTTTGGAAAGTGGATTAGAACTCTATTGAGCTGTCCATATCAGTTAGCCATTTCGGGAGTGTCCGTCTACAGGTTCATCCGCCCAAAACTGACCCGACCTCTGTCATCACTCAAGACGAAGACACTAGGATAAGATGTTTACACACTGAGAGATGCCGAAAGTCTCCTTTGGAGTTTGCCAGGGCTTCACAAGACTGGCCATGCTTCGAGTGTGAGCAGTCGCGGGAACCGAGCTGCCCTCACGCCCTGAGGATTCTTCTGAAGCTATGAAATGAAGGCTGACGCTATGCTAGAAAGGACCCAGCGGAGCCCCGCATACCATGAAACTGGTTTCCACTGTTCTCCAAACAAGCCAGTTGGATTCTCTTTGTCAGAATGGCCCCCTCTGCTACTCACGCTGGAGTCCTTTCCCTGTTTTCTTCTACTTTCTAATTAAAGCTTTTTCCTGTAAATCGTACTATTGCTTTAATTTTAATTTCCCTTATCACTAAACCAAGGACTCTCACTAGCTGGTGACACTAACACAATAGCCACTACATTACGATGCAGTTTCTACTATTTATTATCTATGCCACCCTATCCCAGATACTTACTTCACAGGCTCTATGTGAAGGTTAAAAATGATTATTCATGTGAACATTAGACTTTAAAGCAATGGAGGACATGTGTCTGATTATAACATGCAAAGAATAGTGTACTTGTGATATGGGGGAAGATGTAACTCCTAGCCTTCTAGATGTGAGATACATGGGAAGAACAAAGGCATCCTGGGAAAGAATGGGCCAGGATGATACAGTTACCCACCTGGCTGCTGGTGTCCAGCTAGACTTCCTGGACCAGGTGGTGCTAATGTTGCATAATTTTGAGTTACTGCTTATCTCTTAGGGAGACATGTAGGCCTACCCATGACATCTTTATCTTGAGGGCTGGTTGTTTTTAGATGTACCTGCAGCCACAATTTTGATATATTTATTTTCTCCTGACTTCGTTGAGACCCCTGTCCGTCCCTGAATATATATTCATTTCTATCTAACTTAGCTGCCTGTAACACTAAATATTAGTTACTAATTTCCATCTGTAGTGGATTTCCAACAGGCGATCAACTTGTTAGACCCAGCTGAATTGAACAAGCCTGGTGCTGGGTGTGGGAGGTCCACACCTGAGGATTGTTGCCAGCGGCATAAGAGGAAGAACTGGAGAAGCTGTTGTTAGGAAAGCTGTTTGGAGAAGCTGCTGGCTCTCTTGGGTTGTTCTGCTGGAGGGCCTTGTGATGCTGGCTTTGCTGGTGAACTTGGCTGTTCTCATCAGAGGAAAAGCCTCGGACTGTCATCATTGTTGAGAAGGGCTAAGGTTCACTTTGAAGTAGCTCAGGCCCTCTCCTTGAGCATCACTTCCTGGCTCTGGAGGGGAAGATGGTGCACAACTCAACCTCGTTGAGAAGCTTGTTGCTTTGTCTTTCCTGATGGGAACTCAGCTTTCCTCATCTGTGGAGGAGCTCAGGACCTCACTGATGCTCCTCAGCTGTGGTACTTTTGGGGGAGCTCTGGTGCTTACCTTACTTCCTGGCTCCAGTTCAGATCCTTCAGCCTGCTGGCACAGATCTTTCATCCCACTGGCATAGACTGTCCAGCTTCCACCACTGACCTTTGAGGCTTTCCAGCGCAGATCTGTGAAGCAGATTTGCGTGAGACACTGTCATGGGCTCCAGGCCTCCAGCTGGACTCGTGGGAGGCATTGTTATGAGCTCTAGGTCTCAGCTGGACTCATGCAGGCGTTAGGATCCAGACTCTCAGCTGGATTCTTGGTCTTCAGTGTGTGAAATTTCCTGCACTCCTTGTATGTGATTCTTTGGGCGATTATAAAATATCTTATAAAATGTGTCCTGTATTATATTGTTCCCCTTACAAAAACCCCAAGCCACAACACCATCCAAATTTATTTCCGAGCTACTCTAAGATCCTGAATCAATATCCTTGTGTCAAGTGAAAATATGTCTATATATATTTTAATTGGCCTACTAGAGAAAATGTCCAACTTCTGTTACAAAGAATATTAGTACATTCAAAAGTGGGCATTTTAGACCATAGTAGGGGAAATATTGAAGGGTAATTGTGGTAATTACTCAAACTTCATATACTTCTAGGAATAAGGTATAAAACTGAAAGCAATAGAAGGACAAGAGGCAAGAAAATTAAAAATCACTGAGACTATTTAAAAATGAATATTCTTTCATTTGTTAAAATGTTAAGAAGTAATCATTGATAAACTATATACACAAGAACATATATGTTAGAAAATTTACATTTTTTAAAAGCACTTAGATAGAAAATTGTTAGCTTTAACGGCAGCAAGTAGTGAAAACTACTGCAACAACATGAAATAAAGTTTGAGAAAACTGCTCCTTCCTAACCTCAGCCACAAGTTACTAGGAAGCCTCTCTTTTGTAAACTGTGGCTAAAATAAATTAGGGATTCCATGGAGACAGTTCTTGTCTGACTGAGAATAAAACCCCAGGCCTTAACTGTTACAAAAGGGCCTCCCAGAAGTTCAAGTTATTGTTTGGAAACAGGCAGAACTGGTTTTCTGGGATCTTTTATCCTGGAAAGAACTTAAAAGAGGGTTCAGTAATGAAGTTAGAAAGGATTCGTGGAGTAATAAGAGACTCACATCGTTCCTTTCCCTCTGTTGGTTTGTGGAAAGGGTAGGAGAGGTGGATAGAAAGCCCTCCCCGGGGGTTTGCAGAGCTTTTGAATGAGGGGTGCTAGGACTCTCTTCCTGCCCATAGCTTCCTAAGCAGTTAGTTTCAGTGCTGCCAGAGCCTGAGAACAGGATGCAGTGTGAGGGCAAAGAGCCACGGAGCAGGGAGGAGGGCGGAGCTGTCCAGCTTCCCTTGGGAGGTGGTGACATTGCTAGCTCCCGTCCGTTTACTTAGTCCAAAGACATGGGCTGGAAGCTCTAACCCAAATCCGAGTCTTGTAAGAGCTCTCCTGGCAGAATAAAGCGAGGGCATCACAGAAACGAGAACACTTCACTTGGGTGATCTGGGCCCTGTAAGCACAAGATAGTCCACATCGAGCTTTGGGCGAAATCCCTGGGCCCCAGAACTTCATTTGGTTTCCTTTAGAGGTAGCAGTGGGTACCTGCTAGACCTGAGAAACTAGACAAATTAATTGGGTGCGATCCTTACAGCAGGAGTCATGCACATTGCAAAAGTGCTACACTTTGCTGATGGAAGGAATCTCAGAAATGTGTTGAGAAAAATGACACTGCCTTCTGTTTTACAACCCTATACAACCCTACATTAGTTTCAGCGCTATTTGGTGAATATTCAGCAACATGTAGAAAGACATTTTTGTGTTACTAAATCACATACTTCAAAAGAATTGGCTTCAAATTAGTCCCTGTCTACCCCTTATTTATATAACTATATTTTCTATTATGAAAGGGAAATTTTATATTTATACTTGAAATATTTTATCTTGTTGGTTCATGCTCAATATTACAATTGTACAATAAGTTTAAATACTGACTCTGTCATCCGAAGTCTCCTGACGTATACAATGGCAATTCCTTGTTATATTTAACTTTAATTTTCCCATATTCTCTTTAAACTTCAGACTATGATATAGGTCACCATTTAAATTGCATAAACTTAGAACTATAGCTCATCACCAAGCCTAATGAGGCACAAAGAGAAGCACAGAAATGATCTTGGGTCCTAAGTAACAAAACCCTAATAAATTGTTTCACAATGAATTCAGAGCACGTTCCTGAAAGGACACTTTGCTATTCGAAAATCTATTAATTTATCATAACGTTATACTAGAGAGAGATAAATTAATAGATTTCCTTATTATTATTTTATTTGCTGGCTGGAGATCAATCATAGGGTGAGACACATGCTCTCCCATTGAGCTGTGTCCCAGTCACACCAAGGAGGTGTAACATGGACCATGAAAAAGCAGAACCCTTGAGCTGAGGTAGAAAGACGTACGCTATGCGACCCTTCCACACACATGAAGGATCATGTGTGCTGGCAACATCATGCCTGGGCACGTCTGAAGGATAAGCTTCAGCACAGTACTAGATCTACACAAGTCATGGATCTAGGGGGGATTTTAAAACAGAAGGAAGAAGGCATGTTAAACTTCTTGCAAATAACAAGGATATAAATTCAGAATGTAAGAATTGTATATACTTGTCACGTATTCTAGGGAAACACATAGACGTTGGGAATCATTGCAATGAAGATAACAAATTATTTTAAAAGTTAACCAAGAGAAAAATTCATACTGCAACTATGAGAAGTGGCCAAACTTTATAAGGTAGATCATCAAAATAATATTTTGAAAAATTTATGGTATGGAAAGGATCAAAGTTCATTATAAGATGAAGTGAAAAAAATATTTTTTTGTAGATAGGGCCTAAAATATTTCAAAATGTTAAAGCATGTTGGTGAGGTGTAAGATTACAAGGTAGTTTTCCTATTATCCAATGAAATGGCAAGCAGAAACACCAAAATGATACCCAGGATTTAGAGGCAGATTTATTTATGTTGATAGGCTCTGACTGGCATCAGTCCCAGAATATCAAGCCCTGATCTCTGGTGACATAGGACTTACATGAGATGAACAAGGAAGAAGTACAGAGACAGAATGGTTTGTCCAACGGGGACTGGTTTACACAATGTGCAGCACAGTGACCAGCCATTTCCAAGAGACAGAAGCAACTAGCATTGGAACAAGAACTATTACCTGGGCAACTAAGAAACCAAAGTATACTGGCCGAGGGGGCCACTTTTGGTTACATTTCTGTCCTGTTTTAGTTTCCCCAGCAGCAAATGTTTGCTGGAAATATTACATGTGATCTTCTGAGATGGAGCTCAACTAGGAAGAGTAACATTAGGGTTGTCAGTGATCCTAGATTGGGCCCTCGCCCATAAGATTGCTTTATTATAGTTTTTTTAGCAAGTTGTTTTCTAAGAAGAGACATAATGTAGGCCTGTCTTCTCTGGAACTCTGGAAGGCAGTGAGGGGGTTAATCTGATCTAGGAGAGTGTCCAGTGTGTCTTGGATGATCAAATTTTGGTCATGTTGGACCAATTGTTCTAGAGTCTCTCAGGGAGATAGAAACCATCTGTAACCCCCAGCTAGTGGGGGTCAGGAAAGCAAGGACTGGGGCAAGCATCCTAAAAGGAGACAAAAATCAAGGCACCTAGCTAGGGAGTAATCCCCTGAATGATGTCCTCAGGCTTCAGCCATGCATTGACTGGCCAGCATCCAGAGTGACCAGAGCAGGGCTTTGAGTGTATCATCTCTTCCAAGTGAGCTGTCCGGTCCAGGTAAATTTTTTTTTAGCAGATCTATGACTAGATTCCTGAAACTTGTAGATGTAGTTATTATGCACCTCAGTGTGCGTTACAAACTGGTTTGTTTGTTTGTTTTTTTAACATTTAACATAGAGCTTTGTGGCCTGTATGCTGTATGCAGTTTTTATGTGCTATATATTTTTAGATTCCTCTGATACAAATGCAGGCACATTGTCAGTGCCAATGATCAACAGTACGCCATATCTAGGGATGAAGCAACAGAACCCTACAAACTATTCTTGTCACCTCAGCATGGGTAGAGAACAGAAGGTTGGACCAATGAGACAGATGCGAAAGCCTGGGCTGGCTGCAGGGGTACAGGTACCAGCACAGTGTCTTGAGTTTGCAGACATATAGTGGGCAGATCCAGCTTTGCACCATTGGTGGCAGGTTTCCAGACATCAGCAGGAAGCAGTAGCAGGAGATCTTCGTGAAAATAACTTTGTCCAAGGTTATCACAGCAGATCTAGCCTCTCAGATTCCATTACTAACTGAGCTACTTCTATCTGTAAACAGGGTATACTCAGCATCTTTTGCAGGGGTTACATTTTAAAGTTTGACTTGAGAACAATTTATCAGTCAGTGCCAGGCAGCCACTGTTGGTTGGGCCCAGCTCTGTGGGCAAGTATGTGGCAGGACTGAGTGGTTTATTGCCACGAGATTCAGGCAAGGATATTTGCATAAGAGTTCTTGGTACTGGGTGAGGTCTAGCACAACATGTGGCTCCCAGGCCGTCAGGTCTTGGCATAAAGTGAGTTTGTCAGCTTTCTTGATCAGAAAGTCAGGCCTATGAAAGTAGATAGGCAAAGGGAGAGGCAGTCCTTAATGACAGGACCCAAGTATTTGCAGAGGTAGCCACTGGGTGCTCCCAGAGCCTGACAGTCTGAATAAGCATCATTGCTTTTGTTAACTCGAGGATCCAGGATATTACAGAATCCAGCAGCTCCAAGAAATCTGTGGAGTACAGCTGGAAGGAAAAAAAGAAACAGGCTGTCTCAGAGTGGTCAAACCTGTTGTTAGGGCCTCCTCCCAAACAGTGAGAAAGTTTCCAAACCCTTGTGAACAGTGCAGAAAGTTTGTAAACCACAGAACATGAGGTGATGGCATTGTTGTGGATGGCATGGTAATCTTGCCCAAGGCGAGTAACAGCCTATCAGGCTGGTGTGTGGCTGGATGATACCTGACGGCAGTGGGGGTCAGGGCGAGGAAGCATGGTTGATGGCCAGGCCAGAAGACAAACCATTAGCTTATACTTCTGGAGGATACTTCAGGATTGGGGTTATCTGTCTCAGGCTGCTGCAGGCATCCTCTTCCTCTCTGGGAACAGTCAGAGTTGAAAGGGCAGGGTTAGACAAGAGGGAGCTCACTGGTTTGGTACAAAGGAGACGGTCGCTCCTAACTTGAAGAGGAGGTCTCTTCTCTGAAGTGGTAGGGGGACCAGTTTATACAGAAATTCATGTCTGGTGAGATGCCCTCCCAGGCCACAAGTTTGTGCTGGCGGAAGGGGTGAGAGGCAACAGTCCCAGTTGTCCTGATATAGTGCTATGGGCTGCTGGTGGCCCAGCCAAAGAAGGGAGCCCAGTCGGGCCTCATCTGAGCCCAGCAGACTGATGAAAGGGTTGTCATTTGATCCAGGTTAAGTTTTTCAGAGTTCTTATCTACCTACCTATCTATCTATCTATCTATCTATCTATCTATCTATCTGTGTCCATAGTTCTTATAACTCATAGTGAAAGGGTATAGTCATCTGTCAGACTGGATTTTTTTATGGACATCAGATGTTTTTTTCTCAGGTGTGTCTGAGTATCGGTAGTTGATGGACTTTTTGCCCTCTTCTTTAGTATCTTTGAAAAGTGCTCCACTGGGTTGTTTCTAGGCAAGACAGCCTCTGCAAAGGCCATGGCAACTCATTCATCAGGGCTGACTGTTCCATTTTTCTTGGTTAAAACATGCAATTCAGGAGAAAACGCTGACTGTCATCCTGGGTGGGTGTTACATGATGTCACCTGACCAGGGGAAGCATGTAAGCAGAAGGCTTGGGGATGGGGGACTCTGTGGCCAAATGCAGGCAACCAGTTCAATCAGTTGGAAGTAGATGAGTCGGGAGTGGAGAGTGGAGATATAGGTGTTGGCAGCCACTCCAGCAGCTGACGAGGGTGCCAAGGCAGAATTCTCAGGAGGAAAGGGCCTCCTTTTACTTTTCTTTCTTCTTTGAGATGCAGGGAGTGGTTTGGCTTCATTTTTAACTCCATAAAAGCCCTTTTTCCTATAGTCAGGTACAGTGGGTCTTGATTAAATAATTATCACCTCTGACTTTCTGTGTGTTCTGTACTCTTGAATGATTACACAACAGAGGGGGGTGCCCTTGAGAGAGAGGCTTCTTAGATGCCCTCCTGGCCATGCCCCTCATGGGGATATAGGTGCAATTTAGCTAAGGAGGGTGTGAGGCATCTATTAAGCCATATGTCGATTGCCACAGAACTGCAGGTGAGGGTCCAATCAGCACCGATGATCAGTGCTTCTCCGCCTTGGTGCACAGATGAAGCAACCTATTACTTATGCTGTCTTCACTCACTCACACATTCATTCAACAGGTGCTCAGAGCTTAAACATTCCAACCCCCTTCTCTGGAGGACCATCCTGACTAACAGGAGTTGATCAGACTCCCCCTTCTGCTTGAGCTGAGCAGAATTAAAAGACTCACTAACTGGGGTGCTCCCGGGGGTCTTTCCAGAGTCAAGCAGGCAGGCAGGCAGGCAGATAGACAGACAGACAGACAGACAGACTGTTTTCCTCCCATTGGAATCCAATGTGAGCCAAGTGGGGAATCAGGTATCCTCAAGTAGGGAACCAGGTATCTTCCTCCAGACCTCTGAGGGGACTAAAGGAGTCTCAAGAGCATGCTTTCCTGTGGGGACCTGGGCAGGTGTTTGCTTCATCTATGAGGACCACGACCAATAACCAAAGAGGTCAGCACAGTCTGTCTTCCCAACCACAAAAAGATGCAGTGGGGAGCAGAAACATGAAAACAACACCCAGGATTTGGAGGTAGATTTATTCATGTCAATGGGCATTGATCTTTGGTAATCTAGGGCTATAGGGGATAAGCAAGCAGTAAGTACAGAAGCAGAATGCCTTGTCCAGTGGGCATTGGTTTATACAATGTGCATCATAATGACCAATTATGTGTTACAGTGACCAGTTGTTTCTAAGAGACAGAAGCAACCAAAACTGAAACAGGAACTATTATATGGATGACTAAGAAACTGAAGTATACTGGTGTGTGTAATGGGCAGTATTTCCTGTTATACCAACTTTTTCTAAATGAGGACATGTTTTTAAATTAAAGATTTTCTGGCCAGGGATATAGCTCAGGGGCACAAGCACCGGACTGACAAGTGAAAGGCCCTGAGTTCAATTCCTGATACCAAAAAATAAATAAGTAAAATAAAATAATAAATTAATTAGTTAATTAATTTAAAATTTTCTACACAGGAAATCATCCACATGTTTCTCTAATCTTTATGATGATCTTTTCATTGTCATCTCATTTTTACCATATGAAGGTCACTGAATGACTTCCTTACAAGTGAATATGGAGATTCAGAATTCAGTTTTTTTTTGTTGTATTGCAACATTATGCAAATAAATGTATCTTTGCCTCACCATCAAAGAAAGAAGAGAAGCCATGATTTTAAATGTTCAAGAAAAGCTGTATGCAATTTAAGTCTTTTTAAATGATAGGTGATTCAGTAATCAAAATGCAAATAGTTGGATTAGAATTTCATCTCCCTTTCTTGCCAAACTTCTGCTCCAAATGATAACATTAGTATGATAAAAGATTATATTATCTACACATGGGAAAATCAATCACAAAGTAATCACTCAGGCAATAATTATATAGCAATAAATATTTATCTCCAAGATATTATGCTAAATAATCTGTGGAGGCTTAGAAGACACAGAAATATAACTCTCTCCTCTTACAGATTTCTACAATCTCATTTAGGACATAAGGAAATGTAACAATGAAGGTTTAAATTAAAATATTCAAAATGTGGCACAAGGGAGAAAATTAGTGCATAATAAGTGTCTGTTATGTAGTAGGCACTGATAGGCACTTTATATATGTCATCTAATTTATCTCCAGAGTAAGAAGATGAAATATCTGATTAGGGAAAATCCAAAAGGATAAGAAGTATCTTTAGTGAACTTATGATGTTATTGAGACAGAACTTCTCATAGGTACCTGTATCCTTGGGGAAAATTATAGTAGGTTCTTCTATGACCTGCTAAATTATGGCTCATTAAGCTTCTCCAAAAGTGACGTTAATAAATCTTCCGCAGGTGGGTGAGAGGGATTTGCATTTGGGGGAGGAGCCTTCTTTGATTTAATTCTGTTGGAACCTTCTTAAAGTATTTCTGCTCCTGACTGAGGTTTTGGCAGGAAAAGCTATCAGGAGTCTCATATAGGTCACTATGAGGCAAGGGATTTAGAGTCAAAGCTCTTAGCCTTCCCTGTCCTAAGAGTGCACCAAGGTAGATGCTAAGAACAATGTCAGTAGGAGCTTCCTGTAGATGACCAACGGAGTCATATTCATGAACTCTGCAACTACTTAAAGGTTAGTTAGAGTCAGGATACCCTGTAGTAGTGAGTTATCGGTTGCAATGTGGTGAGGAATCGGTTTACTACAGAAGCACCTGTGTAGTGACTGGCGGACAGAAAGAACTGGCTTTCTGTCCTGGCTTTCTCTCCCCCTGACATTCAGAAGCAGGGCAGATGCCACTGAGTGATCCTCTAGGCCTCTTGGGCAATGGGGATGGGGCTAGAGAGGACCTTGAGAAGGCAGGATTGGGCTCCTGTTAATGTGTGCAAGCTTAATGTTACATAATATTTCAAGTGAAAATAGATAAATAGAAACTACAAGTTGGTCCAGCTACGTTTCTTTCTGAGTAGCGCAATTGTGACCCAGAAAAGATGTATAGCTTGCCTACAGAGTCATCGTCATTTGCAAAGCTACTATTCAATCAATTCTGTTTGACACTAATAGTCTATCCTCTACATAAGACATGCAAAGACTTCACATGTTCTCAAGATAAAACTATACATCAAACCAAATCAATAAATTATCACTCATTAATAGCAAAAATAATTTAAAACTCTATATAAATGTCATCATGCAATTCTAGAAGAAAATAAAGTTGCTGTGTGTTTTATGAAAAGTTCACACTCATTTTATTTTATCCTCCACTGAATTTCCACTATTGAATCCCCTGTGATTCCTTGGATTTTTTACTTAATGAGATATTATCATTTGGATGAAATGAGATATTTAAGAGCTTGCCATGAGATATTCTTACATTAGTTGCATTCAGAAATGAAGAGCCATGACTTTTAATATCTATTCTGTAATTCAATCTAATGTAACTGAAATGGATCAGGAAAAGGAACTAGTTAATAAACATACAGAATAATTCATTTATGTAACAAATGCAAAGATATAACGAATAGTCACTAAATGACATTCTAAGATACTGTGGGGGCTGTAATGGTTGTTGCAATGTCCCTAAAAGTGCTAAGCACAGAAGTTAGCACATACTTGTTGCTAAAACGTTACTGCCGATTGGGCTTGGGGTATAGGTTGGTGACAAGTACTGGCCTACCTACCATGCAAAAGGCCCTGAGTCCATTTATTCCAAGCATAAAAAAGAAAAAGAAAAAAGAAAAAGGAAAGAAAAAAAAAAGAAATTAGTGTTGACTGATGATAAACCAAGTTCTGAGTAAATTATTGTATATTTAAGAGAGTCCATGGACTTGCTGAAAAATTATATAAAGCAAAAGTTATGAAGATGTAAATCTTTTGAAGTAATAAGCAAATGAGTTTATTTGTAAGTAGAAAGGGGTGATTTCACATCTACATTTTCTAATTTATGAAAGATTTATCTAAACAGAAAACTTAATTGAGGGATTGATTTTTTTATATCGTTCTAATAGCTCAACAGAAACTACTTTATAGACAATATCACAATGAGCTGATGTTGAATATTTATCCAAAATGTAAATAATTCATTACACATTTGTCTGCTCTTATACTTGTTACAAGAAATGTCAGACTTTATGTAAAGCGTAGAGAAAATTTTCAAATAAGGTCTTCACAAAATAAAATGCAATTAAAAGATGGAAGTGAGTCTGAGACAGAAGCCATTCACAGAGTGGTAGAATGTTCTAGAGAGATTCCCATACACCATTATCTCCCAGCTTCCATTGTTGCTATTTAGAAGTAATCTATTGATGTAATTGTCTTTTCCTTAGCTGTGCCCTGCAATGATTCTCATGCTGCTTATACTTCTTTCTGTTCTTAGTCTTCTTCAGTTTAATTTTGATGCTTCTTGATGTAACTGCCTTCAAATTTATCTTGATTCACTTTCCTTAGACTTCCAGTTCTAAAGACGAGCCAGTTCATAATGCCTATATTTCTGCTACTAGTGGTATTCGATGCAGTCTTACCTGGAACAACTCCTACTTCATAGATCCTTTCAACCTTTTCAGCAGAAGTCAAAAATGGAAAAGAGCTCATCTTGAAAAGATCTGTGGACATACCTCATCTAATCAAATAGTTTTTTTCTGAGATACCTTATAAGAGACTCAGAGTTCTTAAGAATCTTGTATCAGCAGAAACACTGCCACTATAGACTGAAAAGATTAGAGATGTGGTATAAAAGAGAACGAAGATGTCTTTGCTCATTTTGAAAATGAAAAAGCAGGACGCAAACCCAAGTAAGCCTTTAGAAACTGAGACCCATCTTCCACTCACAGGAGCAAGAGTTCAAGGTGCTCAAACCTATAATAAGGAACTAAGCTCTGACAAAAATATTAATGTAAAAAAAAACAAAAAACCAATTTTTCCCTGAGTCTCTACAAACAAGCACAGCCTAACAACACATTTACCTTAACCTGGTAATGTTCATACTTGCCATCTGGCATACAGAACTATCAACATACTCAAATCTTTGTCCCGTCTTTGCTGTCTGATTTAGATGATACCCGTATGTAAGACAATACCTCTGTGATAATTTGTAAAACAGAAATAGAAAATTAATTTAATATTAACAGATGATTTTCTTCATCTGGTAATTTCAATACCTAACATCTTCGTATATCTCCTTTTGTGCCATATTTTGTTAGCTTCTTCTCATTTATTTTTTTCCACATAATTTTTCATGTTGAACTAATCTCTTATTTCTTTAGAGCTTTGTCTTTGAAACACTTTATATTTAGGTTCAAGTAGCAAAGGATTTACTCTGTTTCCTTCCAATGATTGTGAACTGGAACCATCCTAAATTACCAGATGAAGATTGTTGGACTGATGTCAGAGAAACATAATTGCCAACCAGCTAGATATCAAATGTTTGAATTTGTGGTCCCACAACATTAAGGAATGAAGTCACAAACCAAAGGAAAAAGTTAGAAGAGTTTTATCAGAATTATTTATACAGCAAAACCACAACGTGGGTGCAGTGTGGGTCAAACTACAATCAACCTGTGGGATTACAAGTACTGTCACTTAGCTTATATTAATCCTATAGGAAAACAAGTCACGTAGCAAGGGTACATGGCAATAACAAAGATATTTTCAAGAAGGAACTGGTTATCCCTCTGGGTGACTGATGCCTCTCTGGACTTACTGGACCAAGTGGTGCTAAGCACAGTATAACTCCAAGTTATTGTTTGTCCTTCAAGGAAACACAGAGGTCTGGACACTTCATCTTTATCTGGAGAGCTGGCTTTCTTCAGATGTGCCTCCAGCCAAAACGCTGATGTCTATTTTTGTGCCGACTTCACGGGCAGGCCAAGCCTTCTCTTCTGCGTATCAATTTCTATCTAACTTAGCCGCCTACAATAGGACCACAGAGGTGAATTCTGCAACCAAAGGAACATGAATGCTAACTCACATCTTTGTATCCTAGGGGCAGATTTGTATGGTCCAGGTAATAGAAAGATCTAAGTCAACAGTTGTCCTTGATGTGTGACTTCAGTGGTAGCTGTGTTTCTTGTAGATACCAACCTTGATCCTGACAGTACTGCCCGAACCCTGCCTGGCTTTGAAGCACTTTTCTACCAAATTCAACTTAGGGTGGCAGCCTTAGCTTTGTCTGAGGTTCCCAGCTTTGCATGTTTTTTTTTCTCATTGAAGCCTCCAGATTTCATTTCATCTTTATTTCCTTTGAATTCTTTGCTTTCTTTTCTTGCCAGATTAGCGAAGGATTTAATCAGCGCTTTTTATAATCATGTTTTTAGGGTTTTCCATCTATCACCTTCCAGAAAGGGAACCTTTAGTGTAACTTTTTAAACCTATCCTATTTATTTTCAGAAATTCAAGCAACTCATTTTATTGCCTTTGCAATAAATTATCTTTATCTTAAGTACAACTGTCAACAAAATAATAGCTTTTCCACTCAACTTCTTAGTATTTTATCAAGTACCACTCTTGATGATTTCTGATAGTTAAGAAAAAAAAAATAGCAGACCATGGGCAGTAAATTTAACGTTTTAAATCTTTACTTCCTGAGCTCTTGATAGCACCATGTGAGGTGTTACTTCCAGAGAGAAATTATATCTTCTCTTAGAGGTTTGTGCACTAAAGAGTCCTACACCCCAGTGATATTCAGAAGCAATGACTTAGTCAATCTGAACGAATAAAACATCCTTTGGGCTTCCATAGCAGGGTCGTACATTTCGCTGTGATAATTTATCTACTTACCTGCTTTTAACATACTACCTTGTAATCATCTTGAAAAGAGGGCTATATCTGTTTTTCTTAATGATTAGCTCAGAATTTAGCCTCTAATAAATTCTGATTAAATATTTCAAAACTGTAATCTATGAGTGAAATGAAGCATAGATATACAGCTACTTTCTCTTAGTTCACTGAGAATGAAAGTTTGTACTAATAATGTTTAGACAAGATATCATGTCTGCATCTTGTCCTCTGAATAACTACTACGAAGACAACAACTTGCAATGCATTAATTATTGTAACTGTCCTACTAACCTGTTTTGAAACTGTTTCATTACCATTTTATCTTTTTTCTTATTAAAATGAACTTTTAAAACTTGAAAAAAAAGAAATCTGAATAGCAAAGAAAAAGAAATTTGTAACGACATTATGCATATACTGTATTTTCACCAATGTTAAGAAAAAGTAGTGTTTATTCTGTAATACTGAATCGTTGAAAGACATTGCCCAAAATGAACTTGGGGCCTAAGAAGACTTACCATGCTTTATCTTGTTTGTTTACTAATTTACATATTTCATGGGGGTAATTGATGAATGAATATTTTGATTCTCAAATATATGGGTTTTAATTTTTTTTATCAGAAACATTGTTAATAGACTGACAGCAATACCAAATTAAAGAGAAAAAGGCACACTACCAGTAACAAATTGAAATAAATGTTTACAGGTCCTGCTTTAGGTAATTTATTAAAGAACCTTGATTATCACCCTTTATTCTACAGTTTTTAACAATCTACATTATATTGCCAGGAAATGAATAATTCTGATTTTAAAAATTAGAAAAAATTAAAAATTCATTTCATATATAGCTTCAAGTTTAGTGTTATTTTATTTTCTTAATTCACCTGAAAATTGTTTGAAATACCAGCTCATGTTCTTCAATTTTTATTTTAATTTCTTCAAAGAAATTTCCCCCATAAAGCCTTTAATGGAGTTAAGACCCAATCATTGCCTCTTTCCTTCACTGAATTCCTATATCCTATAGGATACATGAACCAGGGTCCCTTTGATACTTCAAAAGCAAAATAGGGAAACCAAACTCATCTTCTCCAACAAAACTGTCTTTGTTACCATTTCAAACCATTTTGAAAATTTTCTCTTTCATTATCGAAGGAAATTGAAAACTACATGCTCTTGCGCCTCCTTTATTGCTTTTACCTAATCTCATCAATGTCATGCACTTTGCCTTGTGTCCCAACAACAGTCTCAGCACCTTCCTCTTTCTGCCCACTGATTGGATTAGGATTTGGTTCTCACTTCGCAGACCAGCAGATTGAGGGAATTCCAGTACTTCTTTGTTGCTTTTTGCTGGTTGCTTACTCCATCACATTGCAGACTACTTTACTCACTTATGAAAGTACACAAGACAGCCCTGCATTTTGCCTAACCTTAGACATAGAGGACCAGGTAAGAAACTAGACCAATCACACTCTTGGCAACAGAGGAAGTTCACATACCGCCATCTACTCAGGTTCCATCATCCACTAATTTTCCTCAAGCATGCTTCCTTCCCCATCACGGCGTTCCTCGATCAGCTCCTTCACGCGGTCGGTAGTAATCAGACAGGCCAGTACGGCCTGCTCATCTTTTCCTCCACCCAAAATCTTTCCATGATAACACTGCACGCTTGCCTTTCCCAGGTAGTTCACGAAGTTAGAGGAAATCAAACCTGGATCAGATGGACTTTTAAAAGTGTGTCCCTTACTGCTGCATAACCTGAGCTACCTCTCACATTTCTTTTGGGATGTGACAAAAAAATGATAATAAAAATTTTGTGACATAGGCTTGCGGGAGGCTTAAATACTATGCAGTATTTAAGGTGCTTGGTATCATGCCTGAATTATATCAAATGCAAGTGGTATTCATTTTTTCATTATTCTTATTGATAATTATTAATAATTTCATTACATGTCCACATCATTCTGGCCTATACTGGGTTCTGGCCTCTCTTAACAGTGCTTCACTGTACAAGCAAACAGGTTGCTAATGGCCTCTTGTATGCTCTACAGGTAACTTGCTGAGGGCACAAGCAGTTCATCATGCCTTTTGATTATCTTTGTAAACAGAGAAATATTATAAAAAGTTAAAAAGGAAACAATATCATTGAGTGCCTACTCAATATCATGGACCAGAGTATTACTGGGTCTTCAACAGCTAGAAAAGTGATTAAATATTCCATTTCATATAGTTTTGCTATATATTTTATCCTTAAAATTAACAAATATACATGAAGGTGTGATAGCTTACCTTAGAATTGTTCTGAATTCAGCTTCAGAAATGGTCCAAAATGGATATCTACAAATCAATAATTATGAAGCTATAGTTAGTTAACTTCAAGATTAAACTTTGTCTACTTTTAATAAAAAATAGCTATAAACTACAGAATATGAGCTAAAATGTAATCCCATTAAAGTCTTAAATTGCTTATTTGAGCATCACAATAAGATTATAGTACACTTTTAAAGTTCATTTATAAAATCAATAAATATATTCAAGCTAAGAGAGTTTGACCTTTTCTGATTTTTTTCATAGCCTGTTATGGTTTAAATCCAAAATACCACCTTATTCAGCATTATTGACTTTTATTAAAAATTGATGTTTCAAATGAAAATGTAATACCACTGCTCAGCCTATCCCATTTATGATGCAAAACCATAAGACCAGATGGAAGCGTTTTTGAAAATTGAGTACATGACTATAGAAATAGCCATATTCAAACCAACTGAAATACTGTTATTTCACAAAATTTAAGAATTAACAATTTCCTATATGTTGAGTCAAGGGTTACATCTAGGTAATATTTGGAAATACTTATTCTTACACGGTAACTAATGAAAAATTTATAGAAAGAAGAGGACAGAAAGAGCACTTCAGATTTGTAAATCTTGGTTACTTTGATCATTTTCATTGCCACTCTAATGGAAAAACACTCTTTTCTCCTGAGAAAAAATTAGATGCAGAAGCCAAAATATTAATGGGTATCACAGAAATCAATAGAGATCCAATCTAACTCTGATGGAGAACATCTGAGAAGACATTGTGTCCACACAGAGACAATCCAACTTAGGGCTCTTCTTGAGCCTCTACCTACCTAAGGATATTGCTTCTGGGTTTCTGTATTTTGTTCTTCAGGCTGGTGACCCATTTCAACCCAGACACTGGTTAAAAGAAAATTACTGAAAAAATTAAATTGTATGGGAAGAGGAGATAACAATGGCCACCTCTCCTTTTAGCTCATATGAGGTATTATAACAAAATTTGCATCATACTTTTGTCCTAAATCATGGGGGAGAGATTATTGTTTCATATACAATCATGAAGAAAGAAAAAGAGTTTATTTGGAGGCCTCTGACACATATCAACACAGGGCTGCGGCCAGGTTCCATTGACAAATTTGAACTGAGATTTAATTTTTCTGTTTTTAAAGACTGGGACAAACATCCAAGGGATGGAGCCCAAGCATGGGCATGTGCTGCCTATGAGTCTTTTGGTGGCTTTCATGAACTCTCTCTGGATTCTCTTCTCACTTCTAGATTCACTCCTGTACCTCATCTGAAGTCTTTGTTACACAGTTACATTTGTGAATTTACACATGTGCAGTATTTTACCTATCAGTGAAAATATGACTCTGGAGGCTTAATACAGTCTTTTTTTGTTTTTTTGAGAGTGGATATGAAAACTTCATTTATTTTTTAAATAATTTATTGAGAAACCAATAGCAATGAGACATTGTCAAAACTGATTACTAGCACATTTTCAATAGTTAATACATTGCGTATTGTTGTCTTAGTGGGTATTCATTGCACAAGAGGCAGACAAGATACCCTGTCTACAAACCCTATCAGAACAAATCTCTCTATTCATTGAATTAAGAGAATGCAGCTGTATATTTATCCTAACTATTCTGAGTATACAGATACAAAATGGTCATTCATTTGTATCTCCCTTTTTTGTTTAGTTTTGTCAGAGATGGGTATTCCATTGTCATTTAAATATTGTAGGTGCATGAATTCAGCAAAATATTCCAATATAGTCCAGTAGTCCATAATAGTCGTGGGTTTTCCATCATAAGACTGGCAGTGTCAGAAGTTGTTGACTAGAGCCTTTTACAGCTCAGCATATTAATATGGCTTTGCTTTTTATACTTCATTTTTATACTTTTCTACTGGATGGTTAAGACCAAGATAAGGCAAGACCTATATAACAAGGAATGTAACTTTTGTATCTGATAAGGTCTGCCAAATCCCCTCAGGATTTACCCTGAAACCCTGTACTGCAGTTTGTAGGCCTTTTGTCAGTGTTGCCATGTGGATGAGTCACGGCCATTGCTTGACCAATTTGCTCTCAATATAGTCATTGTTTATATCTTAAGATTTATTATTCCCTTTGCTGTTGACTTGCTTTTCAGGAGTCCTGAATCCATCTGATTTATCCTGTCCAGTGTGTATTTGACCGCTATTTTCACCTGGGTGAGATAACTCTTGCTAACAGAGATAAACTTACTAGAGATCATGTGGCTACTCTCTGGTTCAGACCAAAGTCTGATTCCTTAATGACTCATAACAGACTCATGAAGAAAAGGGACTGTCGTTACCTTTGTACAAAATTCTTTTACAAAAGAAAATTGAACTCTTTGTGTGGTCAGTAATTTCAGGCTCTATTAAACCTTTCTAGTCACGTAATCCTGAGCCCCTCACCACAATAAAGAGTCGAATAGAAAGCCTAGACTGCTCAAAGCCCTCTTCAGCTGGTGCATGGAGTTTTGCACCAACTTTAAATGAGGCTTAGTCATTATTTCCTTCCCCCAAAAAGGCACTCTCTGAACATCTCACATTTTCTCTGAAAATATGACAAAAACAGGTAGTATAAGGACCTTTATATTTTATATACTGCATTGTATATTCTAAAGTCACATTGTCGCCTCCCACAGTGTTGGAAACTAAATAAATAACTGGTCATACTTCAGACTTTTATCTCATGTATTCCAAATATCTAATAGTTTTAAAGTGTAAAGTCTAATCATTTAGAAGATATGTTATCTTTTCTCAATGGGGATAAGCAAGCAGTAAGTCTACACATCCGCCATCCCAATGCCCATCTTAGACAGACTGTGAGGCAGGTGGCCTTCCAGGATTATTTTGTCCACTCTAATAACTCCTTTCAATTTTCCTCAGATCATAACTTCTGTATTAGTATGCACGCCCTGTACTGTACATTTTTTATTTAATGACCGCATTCAGTTCCTGCAACTAAATAGTTAAGTGAATTGGCTGTGGAATGAGGAATTGTACATAGTATGCAAACTACAGCATTTGGAACAAAGAACTAGTCAAAGAAAACTCCAACTTCATGACTTTGTTTGCATAACACTTACATACAGTACGGTAACATACAACAGAACATAAAACTACAGCACTATACAGTACAATCTGCAAAAATTACATTATTTGTACAAACAAGACATACTGTAATGTGAAAACAACATTTAAACTCTATGAATAAGTTGCAAGTCTAAACAGCATACCTTGGTTTTAAGTCCAAACAGTCATTAACAGGTAGTCATTACATAAGAAATATCTGTATTTCACAGTGAATTCCAATGACTTCGAATTCTGGCATTCATGAATATGTTGTTTTACTTTGTTATTGTTATTTAGGTGACTAGAGACCAAGAGTACAAAGTGTCTCTTTTATATGCATCTATTGATTGAGCTGTGTCTTCCAAAGCAAGTGACTTTTAGATGTAGTAGGACCATGTTGGAGACTAGCATATTATGTTTCAGGATCTTATTCTTACAGGACAATGATTTGGGGCAAAAATTTTAGAGCTGTCAGTAATACGAAGAGTCTGCTGCAGCATTCGTGACATAGGTTCACCACCCTATTATAGGATATTATTTTCATAGGATTGTATTTGTATATGCACTTAGGTTTGAAACATTTTCAAGAGAAAAATAAATGGTTCAAAGATCTTAGGAATCCAGACTAGATTCCGAAGTCAACATCTATACATTTGTTCCACAGTCATACCTGAGATTTAGACTTCTACCCTGATGACAATGGTAGGACCTGAAACCAAAACCAAATTGCTTGGGAATGTGCTCAGTTACAAAAAGCTTTCCTGAGTTAGCCAAAAGCATGCTGCTTTATTTTGATTGTTCCTGTCCTTTGAGAAGCAGTTACAAAGAGGAAATGCTATGTTTTATGTTCAATTTCTTCTTTGAGAAAGAAACTTAACTTTTCTTCTCAGTTGTATTTAACTTTAGGGATTCTGCTATGTTGAAACCCAAAGTGGTTCTTAACTGTTTTATGGTTAATATAAAAGAAAACACTTTCCTTTCATGACTTGACTCAAAATAAACACATTTAAAAGAGTGTCTTAAGTGACAGCAAACTTCTTAGAGGAGGTACTTATAATTAATTAGGGTCAATCCCTGGCCATTGTTAGTTAATTTAGAGCCTTGGAAATCTCAGTCCAAAAAAAAGAAAAAATCCTCTTAAGACTTGCTATTTGTTCTCTGTTTGTTCCCTTACTCCACAACTAATTATTTCTTTAGGTGTAGATACACATCCAAACAACACCAGAGAGCTAACCTTTAAATTATAAGCTTCTTTGAAAAAATTTTAAGTACAAAGTAAAAAAAAAAAGTTGAGGAAAGTTTTTATTTGTTATAAACAATGAAAAGTACAAGTAGCACACAAAAAGAATAGTTAAATAATCCAAAACTCCCCCCCCCCAACACACACAAAAAGATGAGGGATTAAGAACAAGATTTTTCTGATGGACACCTTAGGTGAATTTGACATTTTACTTAAGGAACTAAGTCTTTACAGTAAAACTGTTCTTTTTACTTCCCTACTTGTTGAGAATTTTTGCCTTTCATTTAAAAAAAAAAAAGTTTATGCTTTTTTCTGACATATATTCGTTTCCAACATCAGTATTTTTGAGCTTTGGGTCCATTATCAAGAAAAATAAGGGGGGTGGGAATATAGCTCAGAGGCATAAGCACCTGTCTGGCAAGTGCAAGGTCCTGAGTTCAATCCCTGGTATGAGGAGGAGAAAGAGAGAGAGGGAGAGGGAGAGGGAGAGGGAGAGAGGAAAAATAAGGGTTACCAACTGCATCACTACAGTCAGTCTGATAAGTGGCCTGATTAGTAAGTAACCAAAGAAGGTCCGGCGAGAGAGCTCAGGAGACTAAGCGCCTGCTTAGGTAATCACAGGGACCAGGTTCAATCTCTGGCACCACATGCCGTGCCAGTCCCTGAGACCAGGCGTGGTGGTGCACACCTGTAATCCCAGCACTGGAGAGGCTGAAAACAGGAGGATCACTACAGGTCCAAGCTGCATAGGGAGACCTTGTACCCAATACATAAAATAAAATAAGTAACCAAAGAGGGGAGGAATGTGGCTGTGCTGGGCAAATAAAGGATTCAGGACCTACTCAGGACAGGGCAGGGTGACCTGAGGTCTAATCAGGTTATCTAGAGCAAGGCACCATTTAAACCTGATGGTTTATTTATTTCTGAAATTTGTTACTTCCTATTTCTGATAATGTCTGACTAAAGTCAACAAAAGCCATTCAAAAGTGAAATGCCAAACGAGAAGGCGCTACTGAGCCTGGCTGAACACGTGACATCAGCCCCTTCCTCACCTCGCATTCCAGGAAAAATTTATTTATTAGCATGAAAACAAAGACAGATTTTAGAAAAATTAAGATAGATTTTTGGCTAGGTTATTTTCCTCTCGTTGTTGGGACAAAATACCCGGCACCCAGAAATAAGGAAGGAGAGGTTTATTTAGCTCACGGTTTTTGGAAGCTCCAGTACGTACTGTGCTGGCTCCCAGGCAGAGCGGCACACGGCAGAGGGCAGCTGTTCACGGCAAGGGAAAATAGCAAAACAGCAAAAGCCAAAGGGAGGAGCAGCAGGTGCAGCAGCTAGCAGGCCTCTCTCCCCCTCCTTACATTTGCATGCAGATTATCTGCAGCAGGTGTAGCACTCACACCCATAATCCCAGCTTTGGATCATGAATTAATCACAAACTGTAGAAGCCTGAGGCACTGGGGGGACACCTAGGCACGAATCCTAACAATCTGACAGCATTTGTTCAATTCTATGTTCCTTTATTTTGGAGCATAAGGAATGAAATTAAAGATATAATGAAAATTCTAGCATGTTTGACTACATATGCATGTGCTAGTGCTCGAGAATTGGAAACAAAGTTTGAAAGAAGAAAGAAGTTTACTTTTACAGTTCAGGGACAGAAAATGGAGAAACATAAAGGAAAACTTAAAATTTGCACCTGAAGTTAAAAGGCAGGTCAGGGCTAAGTTAAGAGTCTGGCTGTCATTTTTGCTGAGGTGTAAAATCTAATGCTATGAGAATTACAGAACACGGTGGGATGAAGTGAGGGCTGGGAGAAGCCAGGTCAGTAAGAGAAACCAAAATAACAAAAGACAGAGGATGCGTGGTCAGTGAACTGTATGACAAGTTAAAGGTGGGTCACTGAAATTAACTCTAAAAAGAATATACTCAGTGAAAAGATGTTGCCAAGAGGGTTAGCTACTTCGGAGAGTGTGAGGAAGACAAAAGCCTGCAGAAATCATTGCAGCTCGCTGTGTTACTTGACTACAAAGGCAGCTCTTCCCAACTGCAAAGATAGGCAGGGGTCGATGGAGATGCAGAAACGGTGTGAAAATTGGGTCATATGTAGATCTGCACCAGGAAAAGACAGGAAGAGAGACAGGAAGTAGAGCAAAGATTTGCTTTGTTTTATCTGTTTTCATTTCTCAAACAGAAGCCCATGGGGCATTCTTAAAGTTGGAAAGACATCTCACGAGAGTGTAACAATTTAAATTATAATATTAGAGCTTGGCTAACTGACCTCACAGCATATCCAAGAATTTCAAATCAAAAATCAATAGGGGCTTGATTTCAAGTCACAAATCAACAATTAAAACTGTATCCTGCTTCTCTCTTACAACAACATAAAAGCTGGCATTGAGATTATAAATTATAAGATACAATTTATAATTTGCAGAGTACTAAACTGACCCATGTTAAGTGAATAGTTCAAAGATTGTCAGCATTTTAAAGGCTTTACTCATATTTGATGTGCCAAATAATTTAAATACCCAGAACACTTGGTCTTCTAGTCTTAGCAATTGCAGGAACTCAAGCATGAGTCCCAAATGCCCATTTGCTGGTAGAACCCAGGGACTAGACTTTCAGGCTCATCCTTACTAAAAGGGACTGGTTATAAACAAAACAAGAATAGAGAAATATCAATTTTATAAGCTATAATAGTATGATAGTCCATCATGTGGAACGTCGCAAATACTGTAAGTAGTTGCGATATTTACAATAGATAATTCATAAGCCACACTATATTAATCAAGTAACTTTTGTTTTACAAAATGAAGAATTTATTTGTATCTACAGTTGACTCATTATGCAATAATACAGGAACACTGTACTCACAATACATTTTTTATATCTAGGGTTTATTTTTATTTGTTTGCTCATTTGCTTTTGACAGTGTTACCAGAACAACTTTATTTTTTTCTATTTCAAGAAACCACTGCCCGAATTCTTTGTCTTCAGTACAGACCTCACGCTATAATAAAAATTCACAATTAGCACATTTTTCATGGAAGTCTTCGTGCCGTTTTTAAGTTATGAATTGACGCACCTGCACACTCCCAATTTCCAAATGTTGATTTCCAGACTTAAAGTGTGCTGATACATTACATGTGATTAGAAAAAGATGTTTTATTAGTGAAGTAGAAAGTTAACAAAATAAAACTAATAATGGACTCTTCACAACAGTGTCTGTATATGTGACCCCATATCAGGATATTTAACCTTAATATATAAGGAAAGAGGCACAATATCTTTGAAAAATGGAGAAAAGAATTACAGAACTAAAACTACACTATGTAAGAGTGCGGGTTCCTTGGTAATTGTGTCTTACATTTAAATGGTCTCCCAAATTAAGATCTGAAGAAGGACACATACCAAAGGAAACATCCATTATGGGGGGCGGTGATTAATTGAGCTCTTTTTTGGAATGTATCAGCTCCTTTTCAAATATAGTACCTAAATTTATTTTGAAATTCTCTTCTCTATACATTAGATTGAAAAAATACTTTGTTATTAAATATTTTTAGAAGTCTCTTAAAACTATGCTCTACTTTCTCTTTCAAGAACTTTAGTAAGTTTTGATGTTAAAAAATTAGAGAGCCAAAAAAAAGATCGGGGCTGGCTAAATGGCTCAGTGGAATAAGCGCTTCCCTGGCAAGCACAAGGGCCTGAGTTCAATCCCTGGTTCCGCAAAAAAAAAAAACCTAGAGAACCATGCTGGCCCTGCCCTTAGTGTGTGCTCAGACAGTCTGTAATCCCAGCACTTGGGAAGCTGAAAACAGGAGGATTACTAGAGTCAGAGCTGCATAGTGAGACCCTGTAGACCCTGTACTAAATACATTAAAAAAAAAAAAAAACTAGAGAAACACTAAAAACTAGTCTAAAAGTAAGATGCTAAGAACATAATTTAAATGTTTCTCCTCATGATGAAAAAGACCCAGTAGAGGCTAAGGTATATGGAGACGAGAGTTAAGTGTGTGATTTGTATATATCTTCATAAAATCGGATAGGGTCAGAGGCAGAAGGATATTTTCTTCAAAATACGGACTTTATCATCTTGAGTATTTGCTAATTTTTCACAGAAGTTGGCAATTGCATGTCTCAGCTTTGCCACTGCAACCTTTCCTCAGCTCAAATACATTTCCCACTTTTGTTATTTTACTAGCTATTGCCTTGAGAGACTGAACACTTCCGTCTCATGGATGACAGAGCTACTAATAGATCCATTTCTTTCTTAAGTGGAACATTCAAAAATGAATTCCAGTCATTGAAATTCCCCTGCCTCAAACACTTTAATCATTAATGTCTTCCTTATAGTGCCTTCCATGCTAACCACAGAAAACTCATTATACATGGGAATCATCCAAGGAAGTCTCTTAAGTCTGAAGCTCTTTCATCCCCGTCCTTTCAGATGAATCCTAATTTTCAGAAAAGTTCTCTGGTGTCCAGTGCTTTCGACCTTATCTCTCTTCTCCGATCAGCTCAGCACACTTATGTCAGCCAACTTATTTTCTTACCTTGCATTTCCTTTGATTGCAGTTACATATGTGTGCACGAGAGTCTTCCTACCTTCTGCAAACCAGTATATATCATTGACTTTACACTTACATATGAAGAAGGCTGGTTTTAAAACAGGAAAAGAAAATAAATCAAACAAAAATCTGAAAGTCTGAATTGCTAAGTTCAGAATATTTATAAAGATTATATGTGTGTATGTGTAATTTTATTAGCAGCCACAGTTAAAAAAATTATATATATATATATATATATATATATATATATGAAGGATACTAAAACTCATTAACAAAAATGTATAGGGCTAGTTTTATTTTTTTTAATTTATTTATTTATTTATTTGTTTATTGGGTACAGGGTCTTACTACGCAGCTCAGACTCACAGTGATCCTCCTGTCTCAGCCTCCCCTGCACTGGGATTACAGGTGTGCACCACCATGCCCGGTCTTGGTGACTGACCCAGCGTGCCCATTCCTGTGCCCAGCGTGGCATGTGGTACTGAAGGTTGAACTTGACACCTTGTACTTGCCAAGAAGTCGCTTAGACTGCTGAGCTACCTCCCCAGCCTGAACTTGTTCTATGTACCAGATATTTCTGAGCATTGCAAATCCAGTAATGATCAACAAAAACAACCAAAATCTATTTACTTTCATGAACCTTCAATTTTAGACAAAAGAAGTGCTAAGGATGACACAAATCAGTTCTGTGAAGACCCCAGTAGATCAGACCTTATCTGCAGTCCTGCATCTGATACCAAACTTAGAATATGCATCGTGTAAGCTAATGCTTACTGACACATTGGTTTGCAATTGTGTTTTGTCATTTGTGCAGGATTTTCTATAAGCAAGAATCATGTCTAACACCTGCCACAAATAACTTAGAATGCAACATAGAATCAAGTGTAAGAGAAAAAAAAATTTAAATAAATAATGCCAAGTACCTTCATAAAGTTAGCACTTTTACTGTAAGCTTTATTTTTGGAAATCTCTCTCTAGATTCATTCTGTTCACCTACCATACAGGTTTCACACATTTAAATAAATAGGATATTATGCATATTAAAGTAATTTCCTAGATCTACATATCTGTGTTGGCTACTTTTCTCATTGCTGAGACAAAATACCCAGCACCCACAAGTTAAGGGAGGAAAGGGTTATTTAGCTCATGATTTGTATAGGTTTCAGCCCATAATCAACTGGCTCCAAGGCAGGGTAACACATGGCAGAAAAGCAAGTTCATTGTAGTGCCAAACAGCAAAAGCCACAAGCAGAGAGCAAGTGGAGAGGAGGGAGGGAGGGAGACAGAGGGAGACGGAGAGGCTCTTTCTGTGTCTTACATTGTATCCAGCCTGCCCGCTCTAGGCCCCAGGGAAGGTGGAGCACTCACATCCTTAATCCCAACATTGGACCACAAATCACAAACTAGATTCAGTCACCTCTGAGAAGCCCGCCCACCTATGACTACATCCAGACGTGAACCATAACTACATGTCTTTTCAAGAATTTGATAGGAAGAAAAATGTCTGACTCTTCACTGTTACAGATGATGAATGAATGCAGAGGTAAACATTAAATGACTTAATTGCCATTTTCTCAAATGCAAAGAGCCAACTCAGTCAGAAAAAAAGAGTAGGATATAGGAATTTATCAAACACTTGATCAGCAGTCTATCCCATACAACAAATCTAGGATTCAGCTTTACTTAATTCAAGTATTAATTTTCATGGAGTTAGAATTTATTGAAGGTGTTATTTTATATAACTGTTAAAATTAAAATTGAGATACAGTGACTGCATTGCATTTATGTTAAAAGGGCAGATATATCAACCAAAGCAATGTTACATACTTTGGTTTATAAAACACCAAGTACTGAAAGTTTGTTTTACATGCCCACTGGTTGGCTGGTAAATATTTTGAATCTTACTCTTGGGTTACATAAGCATATATTCTCAAGGAAGGGATATTTTAAGTCAAAACAACATAGTACTTTGGAGTACCTTGAAGATTTTTATAAATTACAGAATTAGGGCCGGAGAGATACCTCAGTGGACTAAGCGTTTACTTTGGCAAGCGCAGGGACCAGGTTTTGATCCCCAGTCCTGCATGCCATGCTGGCCCTCCCCTGTGGCACACTGAGCCAGCGACAGAGTCTGCGTATGGGGGCACACACCTGTAATCCCAGGGGTGGGGAGTCTGAAAACAGGAGGATCACTACGAGTCTGAGCTGGATAGGGAGACCCTATGCCAAATACAAAAAAAAGAAAAAAAAAAAACAGAATAAATAAGTTACATAATTAATTTGGATATGAATAATTTAAAATTCCATGGCAGATTAAAAACTACTATTAAAAATTATTCAAAATTATTTTTAAAAAAGATAAGGAAAGTGAGGAGAAGATAGCACAAAGGGAAGTCTATTGTAAAACAAAGGTTCATCCGCTTTTGGAAAAATGAAAGGGAACAATGACTCCCAATGATGTCTCTTCTCTTTCCTGTCCACAATCCTGAATAGAGCAAACCATACACCACATAGTTAGTGTTATGTGCCTCAGCCCCTTATCCATATTTAAGCCATTTCACAGACAAGGGTCCCTGGAGAAGTAATTCTGGGGAGTTAAGTATCATACCACAAACTTCTAGCCCTATTTTATCATGCAATGCCCAGTTCCCAAAAGAGGATCTGAAACTCTTGGTTTCCATTTCAAATTGAAGTCATTCTCCCACCGTGTCTTGCTTTCTCTCACTGATACAGTGCGCATCTCACTTCCCGGCTGCTTCTTCGTTGACTCCCTCCTTCGCCACACTCCTGAAAGCTCTCTTACCAAGGCCACATGCCTAAATCACAAGTGAGCCGAAGGCTACACGGAGTATTGGTATGATTTTGACTTCATTGGAATTTGTGCAGCTTTATCATCCTTAATTCACCAGTCTCAATTGCTGTCTCAGCGCACCCCAGGGGCAGAGCCAGCACGGCAGGCCTGGGGATTGAACTCCCAGCCCCTGTGTCTGCCTAAGCAGGTACTTTTTTTTTTATTTGTGTGTGTGTGTGTGTGTGTGTGTGTGTGTGGCCAGCTCAGCCCACCAGGCAGTGCGGCTGGCTGGCATGTGGTGCTGGGGGATTGAACCGCGGTCCCTGTGCTTTAACTAAGCTTGTTCTAAGTAGGTACTTTAGACCACTGAGCCATCTCACCAGCCCCTAAGCAGGTACTTTAATCTGCGATTTGGCCGGCCCTCATATCTCTTTTTGGCGAAGCAACTTTTTCCTCTTCAGTATCAGGAATCGAACTCACAATCTCGTGCTTGCCAGGCAGGTGCTGTGCCACTGACCCATATACCTGACAGGCCAAAATATTTAACTCAGAATAATGAATTACTAGGTAACCAAATTATGGCAAAAGTTCTACAGGTATAACTATGCATGTTCTGAACACAAAGCACTTAAATAAGTATAGCATGCCTTTCTTCTGTTTCACTTCTTCCCTATTGTTAATACCCAAATAGGTTGGGGTTATTTTTCTTCTCTGGCTTTAGACTCTTTATTTCACATTTAAAATTCCTTTCCTAGACACTTGACTATAAATCCATCTACTTGCACTATACTGTGTTTCATTCACATATTGTATGATTACAGACAAAGAAGTATGACTGCCTCAAGCAAAGAAAATGTTGGCACTGCTTGGGCCTGATACTATAGACATAAAAGTATCTATCTTTAAGATGATAACTGAAGGTGGCCTCAAATGGGACTTGTATTGGAATTACATCCATAACTCCGACTTCCCTATAATATCTGTACTATATGACTATGCCTATACCACTCATGGACAGTTCCACAGCAGCACACGGAACCTTGGAGCCCATCGTGCTTGCTAGCTCTGCGGACACAGAAGTACCATTAGCGAATCTCCCTCACTGACTGTCATCACTGACTAATCCTCCACCAGGAACTTTCTGAATGAACAGGACACATTACCATCTCCTATGTTTAGGCTGTCTGGACTAGAATGCATATCTTTCTTAAATGTAATAATATCCCACACCAGGAAGAGTACTTGCAAGAATATTATAAAATAAACACACATCACTAGACATTGAACTTTTGTTAGTTGAAAATGAAGCTTCTAAGCAAATTATTTTAAAACTGCTGAGGGAAAATGCACCCATGAACCATTAAAGAAAAGACTACAGGGTGAAAAGTTGATGTAAAGAAGAGAATTCTGGTGCTCACTTTGGCCGCACATATACTAAAATTGGAATGACACAAAGAAATTTAGCATGGCCCCTGAGCAAGAAGAGAATTCTGTATATACATACATATTTTTTCTTCACTACAAAATAGTCTTCCATTTGTATCTCCCTTTTTTGTTTTGTTTTGTCAGAGATGGGTGTTCCATTGCTGTTAGAGAAACTGTATTTGGAGAAGTCAGTCTTCAAAGGACCTTTTCATACTTGACACCAGGCCAAATATTGTAGGTACTTGAATTCAGCAAAACATCCCAAAATAGTCCAGCAGTCCATACTAGTTATGGGTTATCAGCAGAAATGGCAATTGTCAGAAGTTGTTGACTTGAGCCTTTAGTTAGGATAGATACACAGCTACGTTCTCTTAGTTCAATGAGAAGAAGTATTTGTACTAATATTGGTTAGACAAGAGATCATGTCTGCATCTTGTACTGTGAATGACTACTATGCAGACAACAATATGCAGTGTATTAATTATTGTAACTGTTCTACCTACCTGTTTTGAAACTCTCATGGCTATTTCTTTCTCATTAAAATTAATTTAAAAAAAATTTAAGAAGAGAGTTCTGTGTTTTGAGCCAGAGAAATAGTTTGAATTCAAAAGCTAATGTGTTATGCAGAAAATCTGAGTAGCACAACAAACTTTTTCAAGCCTTATTTTTTAACTACAACACAATGAGAACAATTTTTAATATGATTTCCTACTAGAATAGTACGTCTAGTGGGCTCATGAGACTCTACTGGATTTCTTTCTAGGATTTCCTCAGAGCTGATTTCTGGAGTATGCACAAAGATTGTCTAATCAACAAATAAAGGTACACTAAGCTTTCTGACTTAATAAGCAAACCAGGACTCAACTCCTGGGATTGAAAAATGAGTAATTAAATTTGAAACCCTAATAAGGAAGTTTCCACGTCATTAGTTTCATGATGCACCTGCCTGTGCCTATCCCACTGTCACTAGTAAAATTTAAGTGCTTCATATTTCATATTTGTTATTTTTCAAATACATCTTAGATTATCCAATATAGCTCAAGTAATAGAAAATAATTAAGAATTCACGCCTTTCACGGTCACTTGCATAATCTATAAGCATTCCTGTATATATACATTTTGCAATATTTATAATTATATTTTTATTTCTACATTATCTTTTAAGACTTCTATACTCTTTATGGTGATATCTAGACTATAAAATCCTAATTTGATCATTATATGCAAATTTATATAAGCTTATACATAGCCTTTAACAATTTTTTGATTTTTTTATTCAAAGCACTGAAAAGAATATGTATTATATACACATCCTTGTACAGATATTAAAATCTAATGACAGGATTTAAGCAAAAGTTTCAGGTAGAAATTTTCTTGACTCACTTTATATACTTTGTTAATGCAAATTTTTCTTATAGTACTAATTTTATTTCCAATCCCAGATAATATCATACCTAAACTGATTCTTTAGAAAAGAATCAAAAGGGCTTTAATTGCTTCCCCCAAACATGTTCTGAATGCAATGCTGACACTGGGGGCTATACCTTTTCCCCATGACTGACCTGGTCAATATGCCTGTCTAGTTTGTGAAGACTGTCCCTTTATCCTCCAAAAGACTTTTTCTAGGTGTATGGGGCATTCTGGGAGTTGCTAACATTGAGTGACTTCAGAAAGATTTGGCAGTGTTGACTGAAATGCAAAGTTTGGCACAACTAAGGCTATTGAAACCTGGAAACCTTGATATACTTTTTAATTTTAGTTTCACCAAGCTGCCAAATATGCAAACTCATTGAATCCAAAACAACCTAGCTGAATTCTCTCCTCAGTTCTCTAGAGTAGAGCCCTGATGCCCTTGAACTGCCTCCTCTCAATATATAATTCTATTTGCTTCGCTTTGCTTTTTTAAAATGTATTTGGTACAAGGTCTTGCTACACAGCCTGGACTCATACTGATGCTCCTGTCTCCGTCTCCCCAGCACAGGGATTGCAGGCATGCACCACCACACCCACCCAGTCTTGGTGGCCTGCTCAGTGCACCCGGGAGCAGGGCTGGTGTGACGTGTGGCACTGGGGATCAAACCCCGGTCCCTGCGCTTGTATAACCAGGTGCTTAGTCTGCTGTGCTATCTTGCAGACCTATTTTTTTTTCTTAATCACTTTTTAAGAATGTATCA
>NW_004524676.1:296472-297685 GCF_000260255.1 Octodon degus | reverse complement strand
CAGTGATTGAGACTGGGCATCATGACACACATCTGTAATCCCAGAGCTTGGGAGGCTGAAAACAGGAGACTCACTATGAGTCCAATCTATGTTGTAAGGCTCTGTAGACCCTGTAGACCCTGTACTAAATATATTTTTTAAAAAGAAAAAAAATCCTGAGCTAAGTAGAAAACTTGTCCCTAAAGATATATTCCTACAAATATTATAATTCATTATTGCCTTACAAATGTCTAAGCAGTACAGGTCAGGATAAGGCAAATGTAAGAATGTACTTGCCTTAGGTATAAAACACCAGGACACATAAAAAAATGCAACAAATAAAATAATATTGAAATAAAACAATTTCAAACAGTAAACTAAGGCAAAATCAGTTCTCTGTAGCAGAGAACTCCCTCCAGAGTGGCTAGAGGCAAGACCCACCCAGCTGACCCAGAAGCACAACATCTTGCCAGAGTGGCTCAGCAGGTTCACTTCCAAGGGCTGCAGCAGGAAGAAGCGGAGCACAGCAGCCAGACCCAAGCCACACCCACCTGGGTGAGTTTGAACTTGGTAGAACCAGACCTGATGCTAAGGCAATATGCATCAAAGCTCTACACCAAATGTCAGAGGACAGTGCTACACAAACTGACAAAGAGAAGGACAAAAATGTATTCCCAGGCCCTGAGCCCACACACAACAAATTCAGGAGACACTAGCATAGAAGAAATTAGAAATCACACACCTGAAATCTCTGAAATGATACCATCTGAAGTAAAGAAAGAACTTCAGAAAGGTATAGAGGAAATCAAATCAGAAATAACTTCTGAAGTAAAAAAAGAAATGATAGCTATAATGAAAGAAGTACTAAGTTCTTCTAAAGAAGACACTGATAAAAATATAGAGGAGAACTGAAAAATAATGGAATCCTTGACTAAGCAATATAGGAAAGAAACAGAATGCATGAAGCAGATTCAAAGTGATATACAGGAATTAAAACCTCAATCGCAAGCTGGCAAAACTGTTTGAATGAAAGTGAAGATAAAGTGTCAGACCTTGAAGACACCATTGCAGCTAGTGAGAAGATAAGAAAAGATCTCTCAGAAACAACTAGGATGCAGGAAAAAATAATTCAGCATCTGCAAGACGATGCAAAGATGAACAATGTAAGACTAATAGGCATCAATGAGAAGGAAGGAGTCAATACAAATGATATAAAAAGAATATGGGCAGAAGT
>NW_004524676.1:291842-294592 GCF_000260255.1 Octodon degus | reverse complement strand
AATTTTTATTGTGATATTCATTTAAGTTTGCAAAAATTTTTTACAATGTGCAATATATTATTAAAAATAAATAACACAAAATCAATAATTTTATTTTTCCTCTTTTATATGTTGAATTTTACTGTTGGTCACAAGCAAACATGATCCATGTTTTATATTCTCCTGTTTTTTAAATACTCACAATTGATTCTGATATTTAATAAAATGAAAATGTTTATTAAATCAGATGTAGCTAAAGCTACTCTTTTCCCCTTAACAAAAATCAGTTGTTCATTGTCTTCCGAGAAGAAGTTATCTTTTCAAGTACTAAATTTCACCTCGATAATGTTATTCTACTTAATTTTTTTTGTGTCTTTATAAAAGTGTGTTGAAACTACAAATGATCACAGTAATAAATTCTTTAGCCCTCCACAAAGACATGCCACCATAAGCCTGACTTTACAAGGGATGGTCACGTGCTGCAGCGAAGGGGCACCTACACCTATCATGCATTGGTTGATCCCATTTTGAAGAGTGGCTCACTCTGACCATCGGGGCACACTGTTTGTGGGGAGACGAAAAGAGCTTGAATTAATATGTAGACAGAAATAGTCCCGTAGCACACCACAACCATGATGACAGAGAGGAGACCCCAGTTGGGAGGCCAAGGCAGTAAGACTGATGCAAGTTAAAGACCACCCTGGGCTACAAAGTGAGCTCAAGGCCAGCCTAAACTGCATAGAAAGACCCTGTCTCAAAAACAAAAAGCAAAACAAACAAACAAAAAACAGTGGACTGCATACACAATAGTCAAATGTATATACAGCAGTGATCTAAGAAGATTATAAAGCCACTCAAAATTTCCCATCACCCAGGGACACCATGGCCATCACGACATCCTAGGCCATTGTACTTCTTGTGTTTGTAATGATGCAGGGTGGTCATCTAAGAATAATGCACACAGTTGTATATAGTACATAACACTAGATAATCATAACTGACTATGCTAAGGGTTCGTATGTTTACTATGTTACACACTACACAATTGGAGTATATTCCTTCTGTGTGGAATAGCTTGTTGTATACCCTGAGCCATGTTACATCAGCAAGGCCCTCACACATCTTGCATTCACTGTGTCTCCCGATTGCATCAAGAGGCCGCTCCTAGTGGTTGAACGTGGCTGTTCACATGCCCTCTATATGGGTCACACAGTGACAAAACTGGCTAATGATGCATTTCTCAGAGCATATCTCCATCATGACTGATGTGTAGCTCATGACTTATGCATATATGTGAGCATATAAAACAGCATAGAAAGAACAGATGCTATGTATAATACAATCTAAATAGTTCCTGACCACATGGAGGCAAAGCTTCCAATGTCTCACACTTGTGAAAATGCAGACAACAGACACAGGAGAGCTCTTTCCTATTGGAGCTCTTTTCCTCCTGGCCTGTTTCCTATTTTGCGTTCCAACCAAGGAGAAGGCTTTTCGGCTGACCTAATAAAAACATTACTTCAAAAATGAGAGGCCAACCTGTGTGTGCTTGCAGTTTAGCCAAAATGACTACTAATTCTTGGCTTCAGTCTTTTTTTTTTTTTTAAAGGAATTATTCAGGCCTTTCTGTGGCATGGAACACAGTGATTAGCCAGGAGCTGTCAGCGATGAAAATAACCTTTCTTTGTCACACGCTCCAGAATGTAGCACAGTTTCACTTTTATGGAAGACCCCTACTTGGACCCAGATGGAGTGGGGGAGGCGGAAGCGGGGTCATCAGCCTGCCCCAGTCTTTCTGTATCAAGGGTAGAAGTCCCTCATCAGTGCCTGTTTACAAAGGGATTTGCAAGAGTAACACAAGCAAACGATTTCACAAAAGTGTAGCGATTGCTGAAATTGTGCATGGTTAGTTAACTCTAGCCCTGGAGGGACAGGGGCTGGTGAAGAGTCCCCTTGGTCCCGACTCGCTGTGTACACCGGGGCTGACTTCTGAGCTGCAGCTGCTTTCTGTTAAGTGGCATTACTAATAATCATACCATGAAGTAGTGATTTAAAAAAGTAAGATGACAACTACAAATAATGTTATAGCAGCATGGTTTATCATAGCTAAATCTTGGAAACAATCCAAATGCCCAGCAACTGCAGAATGGATAAAAAGGATGTGGGGACTTCATGTACTGGAGTATTGCTTAGCTCTAAAGAAAGATAAACTCAAGGCTTTCATGGGTAAATCAATGCAACCAGAGACCATATTCATAAGTGAAATAAATCACACCCTCACATACAAACATCATGTTGTCTTCCTAGTGCAAGACACTGGAAGAGTAAATAAAACCTGAAAGGCATAATAGACACTGTGAAGGGGAAAGAAACTCTTAGGGAAAGGAGAAAAGAAAGAACAAAAGAAATTATATATTAGCTAAAATAATGGTGCTACTAAATTCTGCAGAGGCCCACCTGGGCAACTCACTTTTCAGGAAGAGCAGCTGTCTGCATTTGGGCTGAGCCTGACCATATTTCCTTGTATTGATAGGTACAGAGCTGGCTAGGACTTTTCCTTATCCCTTCAATTGGCTTTAAGCAATGCACATCAGTCTAGCCAAGGTGCTGGTGGGAGTCTTTGAAGACAGCATGCATGTTTCCCTGAAAACCCACACCTGCTGCTTTTAATATGCACCAGATTGAGTCAGGACAAAGAGCCAGTGCTCCACGCTGTCGGCTGGGATCAAGCCCTGAGATAGAGGCTATGACTTCCTGGGCTTGAAAGATTA
>NW_004524676.1:290616-291742 GCF_000260255.1 Octodon degus | reverse complement strand
TAAAAAAAAAAAAAATAAAATAAAATAAAATTGAGAAAAAGGGCTGACCAAATGCCTCAGCAGATTAAAGCGCCTGCAAGCAGGTGCGGGGCCCAGTTCCACCTCCGGGCCTGCCGTGCTGGCCTCGTCCCCGGGGCACACTGAGAGGGCGACTGAGACTGGGCGTGGTGGCGCGCACCTGTAGTCCCAGCACCTGGGAGGCTGTAAACAGGAGAATCGCTATGAGTCCGACCTAGTTGTGAGACCCTGAACACCTTGTAGGCCCTTCCCTAAAATACAAAAGTAAATAAATAAATAAAATAAAATTGAGACAAGAAAAGTTTAGCTTAAATTAAATATATGCTTATGTATAATAACTGAGAAGCTAATGTATTTGAGCCAGATTGTGAGCTACAGATAAAAAAAGAGCACTCAGTCTGAAGTTGGAAAGCCTCGTGGCGGCTGCTTCTGTGGACATGCACCCCACAAGAGACAACAGCGGCACACAGCGATCAGAGTTCCCTTGCCTCGACAGTCATCTTAAATTAGAAGTAAGATATTAATTTGAAATTTTGATTAAGAATAGACACTTAGCCTATTCAAGAAACAACGTTTTACTTTTGCTCCGATTCTAATTCTTAGTGGTATCCATGGAGAAAACCAACAAAGCCCTCAAAATCCAACGGCAAGGGGGCCCCTCAAAACATGAAGTAAAATGATAGGATGAAAATAGTATTAACACAACAATTTAGAAGAAATACTCCTCTCTGTAACTGATGGAAAATAGTAGTTAAAATTTTCTTTTTCCAGATGAAACTTATCCACTCAGGAAATAGAATAAATTTGAAAGATGTTGTAATGCAATATATTCTAAGTCAGATTAAATTAAGTAACCTAACTGACTGAAAATTACATTTTAAAAAACTGATTATGAAAACTTTACAGGAAAAAAGGGAAGAAAAGAAGACCATGAACTAAAGAAGAAAAGTACTCTAGTAAAACCTGAGAGAAGAATAAATGTTTTATTATCATGTCCTAAATCTAAGATACTTTAGAAGGATATCTTCTTTTACTTTATGAGAAAATCAAGCTTTGCATAAAGAAAAGGAAGAATTACTAAACATATAATGCCTATTTTTCTAAAAAT
>NW_004524676.1:288265-290349 GCF_000260255.1 Octodon degus | reverse complement strand
GGCCTCTCGGCTCCCCTTAAGTACACATATGCCATAGTGTCTTTTTTCTCACCATGGGATGCATTGGAATTGTAGATTGGAATTAACTTGATGAGATTCCAATAACTTATCCATGGGATTAGAAATGTAAACTTCATGGACAGATATAAGACCAAAAAGGGCTCCCTACAATTTTTATTGGTATGTTAAAAGGAACAGTTAATGCTTAATTTATTTGACCAATTTTGCACACTTATATTTGATAATCTGAACAACTACTTTGAAGATCGCAATATGGAATTGAACAAGCATTGTTCAATTTGCTATCTTCTTGTTTTGAAATTCTGTAATGTTGTAAATTTTTCCTTTATGTTTTATTCTCTTTAAAATAAAAGAGCCTCAGAGAGAGAAAGGGAAAAAAGATGATCAATTTTTTAAAGATTATTATGCAAACATTGCAAAGTAATTTAAAGGATAATAAGATTCATTTAGAATATGAAAGTTACGAAGTTAACCCCTACAAAATCCAGAAGAACCTTGTTTCAATATTATTTTCTTCAGTCTACAGAAACATAAATTGATAAGTCAAGATACAGCTACAATTTTTTTTTATATTAAATCATCCTTAGGAGCACAAATTGAAAGGTTTAAGAAATATGAATAATCTTTCAATGTAGTAGGTTAAGAAAGCCAATTGATTAGAAAAATAAAGACTTGTCCTGAATTCTTTTACCTCAGCATTCCTGCCTGCCCTGGAGCAAGCAGACTGTGCTCTGAAACCTCTACAAACTGTGAGCCATGGAAACCTTTCCTCCTTTAAACAGTGCACGCTGGGTGTTGTGTTTCAGCACCGTGAACAGTAAGAGACCTGTGAAATGCCTTTAGTTTTTCTTAAAGGTATTTGAATGCCGGGGATATAGCTCAGCAGCATAAGCACCAGCCTAGCAAGCACAAAGTCCAGAGTTCAATCCTCAGTACCACAAAAAAAGAGAAGGAAAGAAAGAGAAAAGAAAAGGCCCCACCAGATAGCTCAGTAGATTAAAGCACCTGCTTAGGCAGATGCAGGGACCGGGGTCCATCCCCATGTGCCATGCCAGCTCCGCCCCTAAGGCACACTGAGATGATGAAGACTAGGCCTGGTGGCATGCATCTATAATCCCAGTGCTTGGAAGGCTGAAAACAGGAGGATCACTATGAATCCAATCTGTGTAGTGAGACCCTGTACTAAATACGTTAACAAAATAAAAATAAAAAAGCATTTCACATGGTTAACAACCACAGTTAAGTTTATCCTGAAAAAGTCACTTTTTTTTTCTTGACCCACAGTCAGGGTTTTTCTCTTATATTGTGAAACATTAATTCTTGTCCTCTTTTACTTGTTCTTCCTCCTCTGTTCCATCTGGGAAGGTGAAATACTTTAGAGCATACACACTCTGCCCAGACGCCCTCACTAGACCATGTTTCTAATTGTCATCTATGAATCAGATCTATCAGTAGTCTCCTACACTTCCCAAGCTTCAAACTCTTCTATGGCTCACTTGGCCTCTCCACTAGGCATTTTATAGGCATTAAAACTTAGCACAGTCAAATTTGATGTTTTTCTCTAACCAGTTCCTTTCTGAGTCTTCTCAGAAAATGTCATCAGCATTCACACTGTAGCTCAAGTCAAGATCTAAAGCAAGAATCTAGGATTATTCCAGATTCTCTATCACATGAATATTTATCCATTATCAAGTCTTGCCAACAATATCCTCAAGTAACCCCTATATACATCACATTATGTAAGAACTAATACACATACTACAAGATACTGAACCCAAGAGCTATAAATATTTTTATGCTTATGGAATGTTTACAACTGTTAAAGCAAGACTCTATTATTAAATAGATTACATTATTTAATCTTAATGGAAGTATAACTTGAAGTTAGCCACCCAAATATAAATCAGACAATCCTCATATGTTGAGAAATTCAGCAATATACTGCTAGATAATTCATGGTTCAAAATAATTTTAAACAATTGCTACAGAATATATCATCAAGGAGTAAATTATAAGGGGACACTGCCAAGATGCTTCTGTGTGTCTGCTACTCCTCACAACCA
>NW_004524676.1:277700-278565 GCF_000260255.1 Octodon degus | reverse complement strand
ACCCCAGGACTCTGCTAAAAGTGGAGCGCCACCAGGTGTGCACCTCAACTTGTGGCTTCTGGATCCACAAGCCCCAAACTCCATTCTTTTGTTTACAACTTACCCAGTAATATTGTTGTATTGGTCACAGAATACAGTCTAAAATATGTTATAATTATTTTTCCAAGGTAATAATTCAGTAGTTTGAAGCATATGGGTTAAATAAACTTGAATTATGAAGAATCAGGGTTTTTTTAAAAATAATATTCCTAGCTTCATGATTGCAAAGACAAAATTCATGTGAGGTACTTTGCTAAAGTTTGCATGCTAACTTCACAAAGGTCCATGCAATAAAGTCTTGGTCCTCAGACATTATGGCTCTATCTAGTACGCACTCATAGGTGGGGCTTTTCTGGGGCTTTTCAGAGGTGGCTGGACCTAGGATGCATGATCTTGAGAGTAAGGGTGTGTGGTACTGAGTTAGCACCCCTGTTGGTTAGCATAGTTCTGGACGTGGATAATGGGGAGGCCCACCTTGGGTGTGGGAGGCACCATCCAAACGGCTTGTAACCTGGATGGGGCAAAAGGGAAAGGGAGACTTGCCTCACGGCAGCTTCTGCTGAGCCTTGCTGCTTCTTCCTGCTCTGCCATGGACTATTTCTCCCCCTCCATCCTCTTTTGCTATGCCATCCTGTCCTGGAGTAAACCGACTACGGAATGAATACCTCTACCAATGGGGAGCTGAAACAAACCTTTCCTTGATTAATTTGTGGAGGCCAGATGTCTTATCTCAGCAACAAGAAAGTCACTAAGGCACCCAGTTGGTGCTCTCTGGAAGTGATGGGGCCCAGAACGAGGTTGTCAGGCCTCAGGAGTGTGCGCTCCA
>NW_004524676.1:276229-277600 GCF_000260255.1 Octodon degus | reverse complement strand
TTTTATAGGCATTAAAACTTAGCACAGTCAAATTTGATGTTTTTCTCTAACCAGTTCCTTTCTGAGTCTTCTCAGAAAATGTCATCAGCATTCACACTGTAGCTCAAGTCAAGATCTAAAGCAAGAATCTAGGATTATTCCAGATTCTCTATCACATGAATATTTATCCATTATCAAGTCTTGCCAACAATATCCTCAAGTAACCCCTATATACATCACATTATGTAAGAACTAATACACATACTACAAGATACTGAACCCAAGAGCTATAAATATTTTTATGCTTATGGAATGTTTACAACTGTTAAAGCAAGACTCTATTATTAAATAGATTACATTATTTAATCTTAATGGAAGTATAACTTGAAGTTAGCCACCCAAATATAAATCAGACAATCCTCATATGTTGAGAAATTCAGCAATATACTGCTAGATAATTCATGGTTCAAAATAATTTTAAACAATTGCTACAGAATATATCATCAAGGAGTAAATTATAAGGGGACACTGCCAAGATGCTTCTGTGTGTCTGCTACTCCTCACAACCACGACAGTAAGCCTGCAGTTCCAGCTTAATGTTATCCTAGTTTCTTGGGGTGTACAAGTCCTTAACTTCACTTGTCCTATGGCATTTATTCTAGGAAACTTAAAATTGTGAATATTTTTTCTTTCCCTTTGAGATATAAATCTTCCAAAAGCCACGAAAGCCCTTCTGAAGGAAGGAAGTCATAGTCTGTCTGAAAACATGATGGTCAGGAGAGACAGGACACAGTTGCTGGGGAAGGAGGAGCCTCCTGGGATTCAGAAATACTCCACAAAGGTACCTACGGTAAAGGTGTGGCCAGCCGTCTGTGACACCACTAGAAAGTGGAGGACACGGGAGGTGCAGCCACGAGGAAGCAGCTGCATCATGCCCCTGGAGGGGATGCTGACACCCCGCTGCCTTCCTTCTTTCTGCCCTGGTCTGCCACGGAGTTGACAGCTTTGCTTTACCACACACTCCTCGCTGTGATAGCTTTTGCCTTCTTGTAAGCCGAGATGTAATGGAGCCAGCTGACAATGGGCTGAAACTTCTGAAACCTTGGGGCAAAACTTGGCTCCGGATAATTTTCTCAGGTTTTTTGGGCACAGTGACAAAAATCTGACTAACACAGAGATGAGCCTTAATAAGCAAATTTAGCAAGCACATATGGCTTAATCATACTAACCACCCTTTCCCCTTTATGGCCCCCAGGGCTTTTCTATAGTGCATTCTGTCATTTAAAACTCGTCCTACTTTTTGGTTCTTTGAAATTGAGCTCAATTTCCACTGATGCTATATAGTCTTAAATAAAGCTTTCCTTTCCTTCGTACATTGATTAGAGCAAAGGT
>NW_004524676.1:274042-276129 GCF_000260255.1 Octodon degus | reverse complement strand
CCTCACCAGAGAGCCAAAAGGGAAGGGTCCACCCAGCCACGGGCCAGAACCTCTAAATCCTCGGCCAAAGTAAATAATTTCCCTTACTTTTGATACAGTGATAGGAAGGGGACTAGTGCACATCTCTAGTTACAAGTACTAGTAGATTCTGATTGGATTTGTCCAGATCCCATGTGGTAAAACTTATTATTATTTTGGTAAAACCGGAGATTGAACTCAGGCCCTTGTGCTTGCCAGGCGTCATCCTCCCAGCCCCTGTAAAACTTATTATTAATGATTACTGATTGAATAATTCAAATTACAGCTCATTTATATCATTACAAAATAAAAACAAAGCACAGAAAAAAATATCAAAACTTACAATTCAAAGACATCATTTTCAAAAAAGGAAGAAATTTAAAGCCATAGTTTGAAAGAACAAACTCAGTACCTTATACTATGATGCACAGAGGTAGAACTTTGAGATCGGGCAGGGATTCTAGGGAGGGAGGAGAAGGAATCTAGGAAGGGAGTAATTAAAGAGTAAAAAGAACTAAAAATCTGTGCTAAGAGTAATAATGTCGGTGGCAATGTTTATATTGTAGATCTGTTATGTATATAATGATAAAGGATAAAAATAAATGTATTTTGTAATATTAAAATTTCCTAGTTTTCTTGATATTCAGGATTTTTGGTATGGGAGAAATGAGATATAGATGTAAAAGAGTGACTAAGAAGCCTGAAGACAAAAAATCCTGAAGACTTGTATTTCAACCACAAAAATCAGTACAAATTGATGTGAATAATATATCTCATGCTCAATTTCAATACAAAACATATTTCCTATTCTGTCAATTAAAAAACAAAAACAACACTCAGTAACAAGCAAGGAGGTATCTGGAATCTAGATTAAAGTCTTGAAATACTGAAAATACCATAGAAGTTGGAGGAAATGACTGACCAGATCTCAGATATGCTATGAAGAAGTGCGCAGGGACCACCTAAAATCATCTTGGAGCTGAGAGCCGCCAAAATGGTCTTATGTGCATATAGGCTCATTTTAATCTTCTGCCTTGTTTTATACATATAAGAAATTTTTCTCTAATGTGAATAAAACACACAAAAAAAAATTTCCATGATACACAGGGATGCAAAAATCTCACAACGGAGAGCATTTGTCAATGTTCCAAAATCCACAAGAAACACAATTTTAAGCAGATATCGAGGGCTAAACTGCAACAAGAAATCTAAATGATGATAATTTGTGATTACATTCTGACTGATTTTACTTCAAAACAGTTGTTCATATTTCTTAGCCTAAGTTCTTTCACTTACTAGGTGTTCACTAAGTAACAGAATTTAATGGTCATCGGTCCCCTAAAATTTTCTCAGAAAATACTCACACATTTGTGCTTGAAATGTCTGAGTATATAAGGCAACGGTTATGTAAATACTTCTAATACCAGAGGCTTACACATGTAAGTGATTAGAAACTTTAACTCACTAATATGATTATGGAGTGCCACTTTATACAAAAATAAGGCAGCAATAATTAGAAACATGATGGATAATAGTCATTTATAATGTGGAAAAAATATCTCACCCAAGGCATAAAATTGAAATGCATAATTTTTTGGTGAGGTGAAGACTTTTTGAGACAGAATCTTACTATGCAGGGCAGGCTGGCCTTCTATTCACTTCCATAGTCCAGGCTGACCTTTAGCTCACTGTGATCCTTCTGCCTCAACCTCCCCAGTGCTGGGATTACAGGCACGTGCCACCATGTGGTGCATAATTTAAACATTGTATATGAAGATGAATAATACATATCCAGTGGAATGAAGAGAAATATGGGGAAACAGATTCACATTTGTTGTCTCAGGTTAGTTGCAAACTGCTTTAAAAAAGTAGATTTCTAATCTGAAAGTACAATAGATACTGGGAAAACGGAATGAACCTGTTCAAAAAGAAAGAATTACTGAGTTGAGGAGAAGGACAGGAGAGGAATGGGGGAAAGAGATATATCTATGTATGTAAGCAGGGTGGTTTGTCTAACTATACTGTGCATTTTTGCTGGTCTGTGGAAAGGAGCATTTGGTGCTTACTTT
>NW_004524676.1:268778-273942 GCF_000260255.1 Octodon degus | reverse complement strand
AAAATTTCCCATGGCCAAGACGTCATAGGCATGGTTACTTCATATCACAGCACAAGGCTTTGCCCGCATATCTATGATGATAGTGATATAAATAAATCTATCATGTACACTTTGTTAAAAAAAATGTACAAGGCATGTAACTACATGTAGGGCCTATTCAATAATGAAAGCAAATGTTTCTGGTTTCTATATTAACTACATTATTCTTTTTCTTAGTTCAGGATTCATTTCTTCTACTTACTAAAAGTTAACATAAAACAACCTCAGCCACATCCTTCTGGAGGTGTCTCGATCAGCTTTCTGTGACTCTAACAAATACCTGAGATAATCTATGCATAAGGAGAAAGGTTTGTGTTGGCTCATGGTTCTAGAAGTTTCAGTCTATGACATGCTTGCCTGTTGTTTTGGGGTCTGTGGAAAGACAGAACATCATGGCAGGAACATGAGGTAGAGCAAAAATTCTCACGTGATAGACAGGAAGTAAAAATGGAGAAGGAGCAAGAGTCCTATGATCCCTTGCGCAGGCATACCCCCAGTGACCCTGTGACATGCCTCTTAGGGGCCCCATCACTTCCAATAGGGCCATTTTGAACACCAACACCTTAGCAGATGGACTGCTGAGTGACACTTAAGGTCACAACAACAGCGGCAGTGGGAGGCACTCCAGAAAAGGCTATTGTATCATAGGAGCTGACAACTGTGGTGGATGCTGGCTGGGAGTCAGTTTGTTACACCCAATTGAACTGAACTTGCATGGTGCTGGCTGTGGGAGGCCACCTGAGGGTTGCTGCCAGCAGCATGACAGGCAGAACTGGAGGAAGCTGATGGGAGGTCATTGAGGAAGCTGTTGGGAGCTGTTGGGAGCTGCTGGCTCTCTTGGGCTATTCTGCTGGAGGACCTTGTCATGCTGACTTTCCTGGTGAACTTGGCTATTCTCACTGGAGGAGGAACTCAGGACCTCGCTGTTACTGAGGAGGGCTGCAGTTCATGCTGGGGGAGCTCTAGCCCTCATCTTGAGCATTGCTTCCTGGATCCAGAGAGGAAGATGATACACTGCTCAGTCTCCTGGAGAAGCTCATCATGACGGCTTGTCTGGTGAGAACTCAGTTGTTCTCATCATTGGAGGAGTTCAGTACCTACTTGTCACTGAGGATAGATGTGGCAGTTTTGCAGGGAGCTCAGGTTCTTGCCTTGAGCATTGCTTTCTGGCTCCAGTTCAGATCCCTCAGCCTGCCGGAACAGATCCTTCATCCCGCTGGCACAGACCTTCTAGCTTCCACCACTGTCCTTTGGGCCTTCCCAAAGCAGATCCCTGAAGCAGCCCTGCATGAGACATTGTCATGGGCTTCAGGCTTCCAGTTGGACTTGTGGGAGGCATTGGTATGAACTCTAGGTCTTCAGCTGGACTCACGCAGGACATTGCTGTGGGATTCAGCCCCCAGCTGGATTCTTTGGTCTTTAGTGTGTGGACAGATTTCTGCACCCATTGTATATGATTCTTTGGGTGATTCATTATAAAACAATCTTGTACAATATGTCCTGTATTGTATTGTTCACCTTGCCAAAACCCCAAACCGCGACAACGACTTTATGCATGCTGTGACCCCTGAGGCCTTCTGGTGCACAGGACGTGGACATGGAAGATGGTGACAGTGATGATACTGAACCTGTGAGGGGCTGAACTTAGGTGTGCTTTTGCCTTCATTCTTAACAAAAATATTCAGAAGACTACAAATGTAGTTTAATAGGAAAAGTTTATAGAATGAGAATATAAAAAAGAAAATTTGCATAACAGTACTATGTATTTGTGTTTCAAGTTGTTATTAAACAAGAAATAAAAAGTTCCACAAACTAAGTTTATAAAGTAGAAAAATGCTAGTAAATGGGGCTGGGGATGTAGCTTAGCATTATAAATGCCTGCCCGGCAAGGACAAGGTCCTGAGTTGGATTCCCAGGGCCACAAAAAAAAAGACTTACAGAAATATGTCAGTAAAATAATTAACTCATGATTGAAGAAAGATCATGCTGTAATAAATGGTGTAACCTAAGTGCACAGCATTTATAGCACCTAAAGCGTACAGTAACAACCTAAGTTTTCACATTCACTTTGTGAATGACCAGAACAACTTCTAGTCTTGAGCGCCATTTGTGCTAAGTGTCCTGTACAGACATCTTTCTTTTGATCCTTCACACCATATTTTTACTGTATTTCTCCTACTTTGAATGTTTAGGCCCATAAATACCAATGTTTTGCAATTGGCTACATTTATTATTCCCCTCCACAGCACACTGCAGGTTTGCAGTCTGAGAGCAACAGACCATGTGGAAATCGTAATGCCAAGGTTGGTAGGCTACCCCAGCCAGCTCTGTGTGAGTGCACCCTACAACGGGAACACGAAAAAGAAACAGCTAACTGATGCACTTCTCGGAATGTTTTCACCCCTGTGCGATGTGTAGCTGAAAGCCATCGACAGGGAGGTTGCGAGGACCGTGTCACATCTTCACCGTAAATGGATTCCTTTCATTGAATTAGCAGCAGATACTGCACGCCTGTGAGGCCTGCCACATCTTTAGCTTTGTATCCCATGGCACCCTGAAGGAAGACTCAAATCCTGAGCTTCACCTGCCTGCATCTCCATGCTCTGCGTCCTACAGAACTCTTTAACCTGCTCTTACTTACATTTTCTGTTATTCCTCTATGTCCTAGGAAGTGGCCTTTTTAAATTGTCCTAAGGTACTCTGTTTCTTCATAGAAGAAAACCTCTCATATATTTTTCTACACTATTCTCAGCTGCACAAACCTCTTGGCTTTTCATTTCCTTCATATAATCCTATTAACTCTTCAGTTTTCCAGTTAAATGGCACCAGCTGGAAAGTCTTTCCTGATCTTCACTTTAGGTTAAGATTCCTTTCCTATGCAGGTTTATAATATCCATCTACTTGCCTTCAGAACACTCACCTTACTTTTAACTATATACTTTCATTCCTATAATGATTATATGATCAGTTTGTGTATTGAGCAATAGAATCTAAGACATAGAAGACAAGGAGTCACATATGTATGATTTGATTCCTCATTTTACATAGACACAGAGTAGACTTTCAGTTCATATATTTGAATTGAGAGATAAGTTTAGCTCCTGGCTCAAAAATCTATGATGGCTAACCATTTCTCTGAATTCTTTAAATTTCTAGTCTGTTCTCTAAGACCATTCCTTGTCTTTTCATCTTGACTATCACTTTAAAATTTAAAGAGGACACTTAGCAGTCCATCAAAGATGAAGATATTCCTGGGCCAGCAAGACAGTTCACTGGACTAAAGCACCTGCTTAGGCAAGTGCAGGGACTAGGCTTCAATCCTTGTCATGCCGGTCCTGCCCCCAACATGCTTTGAGCCAGCCACATAGTCCAGGAGTGCTGGTGCACAGAGCCCAAGTGTGGTGGTGAATGCCGTAATCCTAGTGCTGGGAAGGCTGAAAAAGGGAGGATCACTAAGAGTCTGAGCTATGTAATGAGACCTAACAACCAAGTACATTAAAAAATAATAATTTTAAAAGAAGATATTTCAGAAAATGCCAATAGTTTTCCTTAAATCTCTCTTGTAGTAATTTAAGATGATTTCATTCTTCCTTTGAAATTGGACATAGTTGCAGGAACCGGAGTTTAATTCCCAGAGTGCCATGCCGGCCTCAGGGCATGCTGAGACAGCAACTGACACTGGGCATGGTGGCCCAGCACTTGGGAGGCTGAAAACAGGAGGATCACTACAAGTCCAATCTGTATAATGAGACCCTGTAGACCCTGCACTAAATACATATTTTTAAAAAAAGATTTAGAAATTGGAAATAGCAAGCTGGCATAATGATGTACACCTGCAATGCCAGCACTCAGAAGGCTGAGGCAGGAGGATCGTTGTGAGTCTGATACCAGCCTGGGCTATAAAGTAAGCTCAAGGCTAGCCTGAGACCCTGTCTCAGAAAGAAGGAGGAGGAAGAGGAGGAGGAGGAAGAGGAGGAGGAAGAGGAGGAAGAAGAGGAAGAAGAGGAGGAGGAAGAGGAGGAAGAAGAGGAAGAGGAGGAAGAGGAGGAGGAGGAAGACTGGGAGGAGACATGAAAAAATGAAATTGGAAATGGCTAACCTAGAAGTGGTCTTTCTACATTCATAAAAGAAAAAATCATGATACAGTACACCCCCACAAAGACTCAGTTCAGAGTTTGCAACTTCAATTATTCAAGAATTTTCCTTAAAACCTAACTAATAATGATTCAGGAAACCCCTGCAATTTCAAGGAAACCACAAATATCCTCCCATCACTGTTTTGTGGCAGGAGATCTGTAAGTAGTCAATTGGAGAGCATTCATGAGTTCTCCTTGCTGCTGATTGGCTGCTGCCCTGCAGCCACCTAGGCAGAAGCTGCAGCATTCCACGTGCTAGCAGGTCCCTGTAGTGAAACTCTCTCGTCTCAGTTTTGTTCTTCTTAAAGCCCCAAGGACCCTAAGACACTGCCAATACACCCTACACCTTCTAAGGCCTTATTAATTCAGTATTTAGTGTGTTAAATTATATAACTGCAAAAGACATAGCATATCTAAGGTTTAAATTATAAAAATAGGCATTCATAAACACTTTCTGACTGTATCTGATCTGTGGTTGCTCACAATTCATAGGGGCTCTGGGAACATAACCTCCATTGATTTCAGGGATCTACTTATGCCTACTCAGTAATCTTGTGAAACAAAACAATTTAAATTGCACTACTAATTTCAATTTGTTCATTGAAAGGAAGGGTTAATGCTTATATTTTTTCATCAATTTTATATGCTTGTATCTGGGAATCTGAGCAACTACTCTGAAGATAACAATATGCAATCTAATAACCATCATGAATTCCTATCATCGTGAAATTCTGCATCATTTTATTGGTTTTTTTCTCTCTTTAAAATTGAGAAAAAGGGGCTCCGCAAGTCGCCACCTTGAATCTCCGGAGGTTCTGGGCGAGTTATTGGACCCTCGAAGATTGTCCCTGGATCTCCAGTGAAAAATCTATACTCTAATCTGGACAGTGGAAGAAGGAAGAGTTGGCCTGTGATTTGTTTGTTCATTTTGCTTGAAGGACACAATGTTTTCCAAACTAGCACGTTTACAAGCGTTTGCTGTACCTCGC
>NW_004524676.1:240242-261489 GCF_000260255.1 Octodon degus | reverse complement strand
ATATATATATGTCTCTTTTTTTTGTTCTTCCAATTTTGTATGCAAATATCTGGTAACATGAACAGCTAATTTGAGGACAACACTTTGTGATAAAACAAATTCTGTGAATTTCATATTATTTTCCTTAGTGAAATTCAGTATCATTTATATTTTTTTCTTTTAATACTATTTTGTGGTCTTTTTAAAAAATCAAAAAATAATTTTTTTAAAGCAGATTTTTATTCTGGGAGAAGGCACAGAAAAGTGAGAAACGAATCAAGAACTGTAGTGCCGTGGACTCAGTTCTCATCCCCCTCAAACCCCTAAGTTGAAACCCCGAGCCCTTCCCAGTGCGAGAGTACTAGGAGTGGAGCCTTTGGGGGACACAGGTGATGTTCTGGGACTGGAATCTCAGGGACAAGGTTAGGCTTCACAGACCTGTGCCACAATACGGTCAGAAAGCTGCACTCTGCAAACCAAGACGTGACTGGTAAGTGTTAATGGGACTTGTCACTTGACTGGAGCGGAAGTTCTGGGCATGTCCATGAATGATTGACAGGTAGCCCAGCAAACTGAGGGACGGATGACCCACCCCCATTGTGGGTGAGTTCAACCAACAGGCTTGTAGCCTGGACTAACGAAAAGGAAAAGAAGGGAGGAGCGTCCCATTTTTAGAGGAGTTGAGGCTTGCTCTGGTGACCATGGTTAGGTGAAGGGTTTTGAGCTTCAGCTGCTGTTGGATCCTCTCGCCCTTCCAGGTGTAGATGACCACTTCTCAGTCTTCTGCCTCTGGTCCCCAGGTGGCTGCAGTGGCTTTTCTGCCTCTGACCTTTAGCCTACTTAATAAATACCTTCGTGTTACTTATACATATATTTTATAATGATTCTGTCCGTGTAGAGAACCTTAACACATGGACAGGAAGAGAACTTCACCAGGAACTAATTTTGTGGGCACCTTGTTCTTGGACTTTTAGCATCCAGGACCGGGAGAGATTTCAGCTGCGTAAGCCATCGGGTTTGTAGTATTTGGTTATAATGAAATACATCTACTTTGTGTTATATTACATACAGAAATAAAGCTAAAATATCTTATCAATATCTATCCAATCATTCAGAAAACTAATTATTGGCTGGCTACTATGTGCTAGTCATCATTAAGTCTGGGAAATTATGCAGAAACAAGGTAAGTGAAAGCACTGTTTTCAGAAAACTTCTAACAAGGGGAGACAACCAGTGTATAAAAGGCAAGTGAATAAGCAGTAGCTTGGGCAATTTATGAATACCATTAAAACCTTGAGAGGTTTTTCTTCAGACGTGGTATGTACCTTGTTGGAGCAATTGAAACCAAAAGTAGCGTTAAGTAGATGAGTGAATGTGTTGGGTCAAAATCCCGTAAGATTAAATTCACTGCAGCTCTAGCCTCAGTGGCAGACTGCATTTTTTTCAGTCCATGTAAATATAGACTAGTCACAAGACTTGTTAATCACCTCTAATATAAAATTGGCTTCATAAAATTGTTTTGGCAAGAAATAGTGGTAATTGCTCCAATAAACCTACTGTTCGTATAAAAAAATATATCAAGTAGAAAACAAAACAGAGCATGACTTGGATTCATTTGGGTTGGGTGATGTGAGTCAGGTATCTTTGAGGAGGTGTTTGATCAAAGATGAAAAACAACCCTGGAGAGACAAAAAGAGAGTGCTGCCGGCCTAGGGGACCTCAGGCACAAGGGTGTCCCTCGCAGCTCTGGGCTCTGGAAGCCACGATGCTCCACCACACCACCCTGGACCCACTCTTGCGGCAGTTTCCCACTCAGGTGTCTAAGGACTTTTTCCATTCCTGTCATCTTCAACATCCCTCTTGTCTCGACTCTGGGCACTTCTAGTATCTGCCTATGTTCCAGCACACTGGCCTCTGTGCTCCTTGGCATCCTCTCATTCAGCAACCTTGTCATCCAAACTACCGCAGCCCCTTCCATCACACTGTGAGAACTCCACTCCTTAACCGCAGTGTCCAGCACCAGATTCCCCAATTCCCACCTCCTTTACCACCTGATGGCTTCGACTGCTCTCAGCACCCTGCTTCCAACAGCTCTCCTGCCCCACCAAAGCCCACAATCCGGGGATCCTACTACCTACCTGTTCTGCATCCCTCATCTATGACTTCTCCTTACTGCTTTTCTTTCAGCATAAACTTTACAGTGTGCTGCCAAAACCTCTCCATTACTTGTAACTCTAACACCTTTACGCCTCCTTTTCTTCACTACCTGCCTCACTAAATCCAACCCTAGTGAAGGTCAGCTTCACCAACTCTGAGTTTATACCTCTTGTACCTAAAAGTGGCTGTCAAAGACACACACCATAGAGCCATACTGAATAGTTTCAACTTACATCCAAAGGGTTCTCTGAAGAGCCCCATTAAACCAGACCAACCTCCTTTTCTCCTCGTTGACCATTTTGTACCTTTCTCTCTTTGATTTTATTTTTTACTGAGCTATATCTTTTGGAAAATTTTCAGATAGGGTTTCACTAAATCACTAAGGTGACTAACCTGGGCTGAAAATTTTATTCCTCCTGTCTCAGCTCCCTAGAGTGCTGGAATTACACATGAGTGCACTGGGCCTGGCTACTGTTCTCTCTTTCAGCTATATTTATTTACTTCTCCAACTTCACCATCTTCACTGTTACTGAGCAAATATCATCCACATAGAATTTTTCTCTTCCACACAAAATTATATCCTTCTGGCTTAATGGCCTCTCTCTAGAAGTCTCTGTCTCTGTGTGCGTCTCTCTCTGTCTCTCTCTGTCTCTGTGTGTGTTTCTCTCTGTTTCTTTCCTGCTATCACCTATCATTTTTCTTCGGTATTCATTGTTAATTGCCATCAGTACACAGAATTACTATTACTTGTCTTTTTCAGAGAGATTTCTTTGGGACAATGAGTAAGAACATAAATATTTTTTTCTAAGTGAATAAATTAAGAACAAGGGCCAGCCAGATAGCTCAGTGGACTAAAGCACCTGCTTAGGCAGAGCACAGTGGCCAGGTTTCCATCCCTGGTTCACCATGGTGGCCCTGCCCCTGGGGTGTGCTAAAATGAGACTGGGCGTGGTGGCATGTGCCTGTAATCCCAGTGCTTGGGAGGCTGAAAACAAGACAATCACTACAAGTCTGATCTATGTAGTGAGACCCTGGCACAGACCCTGTGCCAAATACATAAAAATATTAATTAAGCAAATTTTTTGCACTTACAGAATTTATAAAGGCCTAGTTGTATTAAAATATTACAACATTATAAAGCAAAGATAATATTTTAAAAGTTAATATAGATTTAAAATAGTTTTAAATACAACAGGATAGTACTCAAGCACATCAAATACAGCCTTGTGTCAGGATGTTAAGGAACAACTGGAGTTCTTATTCTCAAAGAACAAGTAAGCACATCTGGTATGGCTCCAGGTACTACGAAGTCAAGCTATGAAGCAAGTTATAAAATAGCATGAAATATGTGGTCGCAGCTCTCTAAAATATTGATTATGAGTCATGCACCAAAAACAATGACAGATGGACAGTAGGGCAGTAAGAGTACCTAAATTATGGAGTTACAAGGAATTACAATTTTATCCAATGTTTTATATGAGAACATGAAGAAACATAAAGCTGCAAACACAGAAGAGGAAGATGACAGACAGCACGCAGGAAAGTAGGGCGGAAGAATAAGGGGTCATCCTCCACCCCTGTGAGTCTCCATAGAGCCCTAGAACTGCAGACTTACGGGAGGTGCCCACAAATCCCATCCTATTCCCCGGATCGCTGCCGTCACCATATTTCTAGATACTCAGCTCTTAAAACCACAAGGGCAATGGCAGGTAGCGCGACAACAAAGGAGTACGACACTCGGCGTACTCAGCGCGGAGTTTGACCAGGCACAGCGTATTTCTGAACTTCAGTTGTAGTCGTAAAACAAACTTAATGAATGGGATGATACCTTTCATCCATCCCTTACTCCTTTTGTGTTACTTAGTAATATAAAAAAGAAGGGGAGGGGCCGGCTAAACAGCTCAGCGTATGAAAGCACCCACTTAGGCAGGCTCAGGCGCCCGGAGTTCGATCCCCGGGGCACGCTGAGACCGCGATGGAGACTGGGCGCAAGTGGCGCACGCCTGTAATCCCAGCACGTGGGAGGCTGTAAACAGGCGGATCACTACGAGTCCGATGTATGCGGAGACCCTGTACGCCCCGTAGACCTCCTATAAAATACAAAAAAACAAACAAACAAACAAACAAACAAACAAAAGAAAAAAAGCGGGGGAGGTGCAACATTTTGTTTTTCATAAGTCAGATATTATATATTTTTAAATGTTCCAGAGTGTGATATTTTACATTTGAATTTTTTGTGAGATATTTTTTGTTTTGTTTTTCTTCTTTCCTTTTTAATAAAATTTTTACTTTATTAAAGAATACAAAATAGTGACAGGGAAAAAAAGCAGCATAGAAATGATGCAAGATTTCACTAAACAAAATAATAAGAATTCAATAACATCGCTGTGGGGAATTGGCACCTATGAGTGTCACATTTCAATCCTTCTTATTTCCACGTTTAAAACACTAAACAATAAAATTATTAGAAAATATCAAGGATGGAGAGTATAATCCTAAACAATGTACTATAACATAGGATTAATTATAAATAAATGCAACGTATAATTATAGACGATGTAATATAACATGCAACTATCGAAATCCAGTCGTAGGTAGTGCCCATTAATGCTAAAGCCAAGGGTCCAACTGGGTCAGGCCTGATCTTAATCACACAATGGATACTTCTCTCAATAATGCGAGGATGAAGATTTTGTCACTTGAAATATTTTAAGGTCTTTAAATATTTTCAAAATTTAAAAAGGACTCTGTAAAACACAGAAGGAAGAAACCTTAAAAATCCTACAGGGATTTTTATCTCTTGATTTCTGCTTAAGCAGAAGAGTATTAATTATTCAAAAGACAATGAATGATCTACATACTTCGTAGTTCTGAAACAGTGAATTTAGGACAAGTTAAATTGCACCAAGGCATGGGCTAATAAACATCAAACAAAGCACTCATTGTAAGCCAAGCCTCATCTATTATACACATGTGACCATTCCGGGCATAATAAAGTCTTTGTAGTTATGTCAGTGTATGCTAGTCAGAGAGAATTATATAGTCTAAATTTATTTTTACAGCTTATTTAAAAAGTTAATCAAATATTTTATAAATATAAAATTAAAAATAGCACATAAAAAAGTAAAACTTTTTGCTTCAGTGGTACTTAGATAAATGGAAATAAATACTGGGAAAAAATCAGATTTAAATTTAAGAACTACCAATAAAGGTCAAAAGATTCTACAGATGCGTTTTGTCACTTGCCAACTTCTGTGATTCACGAGGCTCTTACTCTTAAGAGAACACATAATCTCATTTGCCAGCGTAGCAACACTAGATTGGACAGACACATACTGCGGCTGATTCACAGGGACAAAGCTGTGGCTCCGCCAGGCTTTCTTGCGTTCACAGAACCGGTACAGCTATGACTAGGGCCTCAGTCTCCTGGTGTCTACCTTACTGATCTTTTGCTTTTTTTAAAAAAAAGTTTTTTATTCCTTTTAATGAGAAAAAAAAAGATAAAATAACCATGACACAGTTTCAAAACAGGTTAGTACGACAGTTACAATAGTTAATACATTGCATATTGTTGTCTTCATAGTAGTTATTCAGAGGACAAGATGCAAACATGATATTTTATCTAAACAATTAGTACAAACCTTCCTTCTCATTGAACTAAGAGAAAGTAGCTGTATATCTATCCTAACTGTCTTGTATAGACATAGACATGAAGTTTTAAATAGTCACCTTGCTTCTGTATACAACCCCAGTGCATGTGAACGCCATAAAGTGAGAACCAAGGGGGCCTGCTTGGCCCTTGATCTCCATTCCTTTTGTGATACTGACTCAACCAAAATGCTCCGCGAGCTTAGCTCCACCATGCCTGGGCGCCACCTCTCGCTTCTCTCTCTCTCTCTCCTGTGACTCTTTGTCCCCATGTCACACTGTGAGTGCTCCAAGGCCCTCTCGGTTGAAAGAAGCAACCTAAACTATGATGTGAAATGCTGGAGCCCAGGAAGCTTGGTCTGGAGCTTTGACTTTTGCTATGGGCTCTTCACAGTGGCTGTCTTATCCAACGGGTGGCGCAGAGCAGCTACCGCCCCCCCCCATCCTTTGCTGGCCCCTTGTCCTTTATTGAAACCGACACTGGAATCCAAGTTCGAGCTTTGACCTTCTCTTCCACTTGGATGGTTTTTACACCAGGTTTTAAGTTGCTCTATCATTAACATCATTCAGACCCGCGTTTGTCTCTGGGCTTTGTGTCCTGACTGAGCAAAGAATTTATTTCCATTCTTTCTGAATGACCCAGAAAACTTCAAGCCTTACATCCTCAAAATAAACATGTTTTTCTTTTATATTCTCTTTCCTCAAATATCTTTTCCATTCCTTCAGGAACGTTCTTCTCTTTTTCTCACTCTTAGCCACTGCCAATGCTTTCTGCTTATTAAAAAAATGTAATGCAAAGAGAAGGAAATTTTGTAGACATTACCAGTAGCACACCCACCAGATCACTCCACCTGTACCTATACATCTGTTCTTCAGTTTACATGAACTGCCCTACTTGTACACGGGGGCGATATGCCACAGATACTAGGGCACGTCCATATTCTTGTATCCACTGACTATACTCCAGATGATTTTCCTTCCTCTCTTCTGTCACCTTCATTTTTTCTTTCTACCTGATATTAAAGACCTAATCCCCAAAATTGTTGCCTCTTAAATTCACAACCAACCTCCCGGGATCTCACTTCCCCATCCAACCTCTGTCCCCTCCTCTTGTCTTTCCTAATATAGTGCAGACTCACAATAGCTGTCTTTAGCTTTACCCTCTCTTCTTGGCTCCAGCAGACTCGTATTCTTACCACTTCATGCCCAGTCTTGTCAAGGCCACAGTGACCTGTACACCACCCAATGCATGGCCAATCCTCAGGTCTCCCCTTTTAGGAATTAAATAAGAGCCTTGGCCTGGCTGGATCACTTTTTCTTTCTGTAAGACAGTCCCAAGACTTTCTAACCACCTGTGTAAACTAGTGAAAATCCCAAATCCACACCATGGATCTTAAATAGACCCCTAAAACACTCACCAGCTTTACGAATGCCCTCCACAGCAGTGAATACCAGCTGGCATGTTATATATTTACTGGTTAAGAAATGTAAGCTGCACTATAGGAAAAGCTTGTGCCAGTCTTTGGTTCACATTAGGCATGCACTGCATACTATTTATACCATCATTTAGCCTATTACTCCTATATCAATAAGTTAAGAAATTATTGATATCCATAGTTATTCCTTGAATCATAACATGTGACTACCAAGTAAATATCACTGTCTTTTCTTTCCTTTTAAATATACTTTCAATGCAATCGTTGCAAACCTTAAATCAACTTCTATATTAATAATGCTATAAAACTTGGTAACATACCAAGAAAAGCTAGCATATCTTGAACAATAAAATTTTAGAAAAATGCTAATTGAATATTTATATTTTCCAATTCACATGTCTTTATTTCGGCATTTAAAACTGTTGTACTCAGGGGCATGTTATAGTTCTCACGGTCATAGATAACTGGATTCAACTCTAATTCTACCACCATGACTTTGGCCATGTTATTTAATCTATAAGAACCTTATTATTTATGCAAAATGCATGCTCATAAAAGCTGGTTTATTAAAGGAACTAATGTGTGTAACTACTACTACTGTGTCAATAGTTACACATTCTTTTTTCATGAGTTCTGTGCTTATTTAAGACCAAGTTAGCAATTTTAAAAAATTTATTGAATGAATTTATATTTTGGCTATTTACTTGAAGGAAATCTTAATTTTCTTCTTCTAAAATACACTCTGAATGGTATTAACACACCTTTGAGTATTTGCAAATACACATGTAAATGAACATCAGAAGAATTTTTTGTTTCCTTCAGAAGAAGTCAATGACATGTGGTTGGCTAATGTAAATGTAACAATGGAGATGCAGCGTTTTATTCTGGAGCTTGCTGGCCACCTATTGAAATCAAAGAGCTATTAATGTACAGTTGTTTGTTCTAGGTCTTTAAGATAGGCAATTCTATACGAGCTCTTTCAAAATAGGACAGATTTCCAGAGACAAAATGAAGTATCCAGACAGCATTCATAAATCAAGAGAATACTAGGTTAAACATTTGTATAACAGCTGCAAGAGCCAAACTCAAACAAGCTACTAATGTGAATAGTAAAAGGATAGACAAGCAACCTGAGCATGTTTCATCTGTATTCGAGTCTAACAGATTTTTAATTTGAAATGGGCAAGGAAAAACAGATTAAAACTATACAGCAGCCATAGTTTTAAACTGTTTCGCATAACAATATTTTTCTCTTCTACTAAATTGTATCTGCAGCTTGACTCCTCTTATTTCATTCTTTTTTTTAAAGCATAGTGGTTTCCACTTAGGGTTGTGATAGATAATTGATTAAACCAATAAGGAAACAGATGTGGTAAAATGTGTAATATAAAGGACTTTAGGAACAAATATGTTAATATCATTTTGTATCAAATGAAAGTAAAGGCCAAAGTGCTACTTAAATACTGATTTCATTTTACTTTATGTTTTAAAGATCTGAAGCATACCATCAGTGAGTGATACCTATAAATGTGCACAACAGTTTTTAAATGTACCAACGATTCCAAAATGAAAATAAATACCTTAAGAGTCAGGTACAGTCCCCCTACTCGCTCAGTCTCATTGCACGCTATCTTCCTTTCCAACACTTCTCACCTGACAGCTGGCTCCTAGCCTGGCCTCTGCTTCATGTCCACTTTATATCTTACCTATTACTTTGCCCCAAAGCAGGTCTTCTTACATTGTCTCAGCTCCTCAAAACATATCAGATCAACAAATCTAAATAAAGCGGCTAGAAGTACATCCCAGTGCCCTGTTTGGATATTGCAGTTTATCTCAGCTGTCCACAGGATAAAGTCCAGACTCTTGAATTTTTTATTTCGTGCCTCCCACAATCCAGCTCTCTGCCTGTATGGCTTTATAGTTCAGCATTTTCCTTTCATGATTGCTCTATTTCACTCCACTTAGACTATATACTGCCTAGAAAAAGGTCATACAAATTCAAGCCTCCTCTCCCAAACAGTTTCCTCTTGGCTGCAATGTGCTTTCCCTTCCTGGTATCTCAGCTTCTTATTAAGGAGCCCTGCTCCAACATCAGATCATGGTCAGGGCTATGGGCATGAAATATGACTCATTTCCCATGCCACTCTTCTGTGCTGTGATTTGTCATTACTTACCACAACCTAATTAGAAACCCACTTCCTCTTTTGCCCTCTGCAATACACTCTCCATAGAGCATCCAAACTGATATTTTAACTGTGCAAATCAGGTTGGTTCGCTGCTCTGTCTGAAGCCTTCTAGTGCATTTCCACACTTAGAGAAAAGACAACAGCATGTGCACTGCTGTGCCCCGGGCCAACCTACCCAACTGCCCTGTTGCCTGTGCCTGGGAATTCCCCTTCTATGTTTGCCCCTGGGCTCCTGGCACACTGCATTCTCATCATGTGCAGTCTACACTTTTTATTTTTTATTTATTTTTTTTAGTCTACACTTTTTATCCCACAACTTTACCTGGCCGACTTCTCTGAAGAGAGTGTCTCTGACCACTTTTGCTAAAGCAGTCCACAAAATGCACACCCTGTGCACATACAGACATGCATGCACATATGAGCACACTCTATTCCTCTTCTTGCTTTGTTGTCTTCTTGGAATTTACCATGGTCTGAACTTATTTGCTCATTAACGATATCACCAGACTCTCATCTCTTGAAAGGAAATGTCAACCCAATGGAGTAGAGATGGCCTTCACTGGAACTATGTCTGAGTCGGTATATTAGACATAGTCAACAAATAACTTGTTCAGTTGGTAAATTAAGCCTTCTGGTTAAAAACCTTAAAACCTTGTTCCTTAATGAAGACATGAGTTCGTTCACAATGGTGATTGGTCCAAATGCTTAAAGTTCTCAGATCCAGCAGAGTGCCTTGACTATGACAGGTGCTCACACTTTTTTTAATCAACCAGTTACTGGTTAAAGGGAACGCTAAGAATAAGTGCAAACAAGGGGTATGTCAAAAGTGAAGTAGAAAATAGGATGTAAATTAAAAATATTCTTCTGTAGGCCAGTGACATAACTCAGTGGCACAGCGTCTGTCTGGCAAGTGCAAGGTCCTGAGTTCAATTCCCAGTACAAGATATAATACATATATAATATCTTATATAATATATATAACATATATATTATATATTATTCTGTCCTTTATATATAAAGGTTTTTCATTCAATGTGCCATAAAAGCATACCCCATTTTATGTAGTTGTTTTAATGGCCAGGCCATCCATAGTGTTATCTTGTACAAAATGTCAGTTCTATTAAATTCAAGCTGGACTCATACAGTGTGTGAATCTTCGCTAAATCCTAATCAGCCTCTGCAAGTCCCACCCAGCTGCAAGAGGACCTTTTAGCACGTGCATATTTACAAAATCAAGGCAATATTTTTCACTAATTTTTCTGTCTGTCACTGGACAACTATCTCTTCATGATGACATAGGTGAGGGGCATAAATCATTGTGAACACTAAGAACTAAGGTTCTTAACACTTCGGAGGAAACCAAAATGAACCAGAACAAAAGATACTGAAATTTTCACTGAGTTATTTCTTTTTTCTTCCCTGCTATTCAACTTCAGATCCTAATATTAATAGTGAGAAATTCTGAAAAGCAGAAACAAGTGAAAGAAATACCTAACACAGAGCTGTCCCTTGATGTATATTTTATATAAACAAATAAAACATTGGATGGTTTTTCCTATTGTGAGAAACCCAAATTGTCAACAAAAAACAAAATGAAAGATAGATACTATGAAGTAGGGAGACTGATATTTCTCAAATGGGAAAGGGATCAAGAGGTGGAAGAAGGGGAGGATGAGGAGGGAACGAGAATAAAAAAGGAAATTGAGAAGTGGTGTGTGTGTGTGTGTGTGAGTGTGTGTGTGTCCCCGCTCCCCATGGCAAAAACATTACATGCTGTCAATACATGCTAATAAAAATAGATAAATAAAACAATTTTACAAGGGCTCACAAAACGTCTGACCCCCAAATAATACAATGTGTACAAAATTCAACTGGCTTGAGAACATGAGGGTTAGAAACATAGTATGTGATGAATATTTTATTTGTAAAAATTATTGCAAGTAAGGCCAAAGGAAATGTGTAATTACCAACTGGAAATGAAACGGTAGAGACAGAATGGGTTCTCATGTTGACTTATGCTATCAGTTTAACTTCTTCAATAACGTGTGCCATATCCATCTGTGTTACAGTCACAGATATGGTTGCTTCATGCAGTTAATTCTTTAACAAACAATAAACAGACAACTAAGTCCTTTAATATATATTGGAACACAAGGCCTACATTATTTGAATCAATATACTTTTAAATGTTTTAATAAACAACCTGTGGTAATAGTAAGTTAGGACAATACTTGATGTTTTCAAAAGCAGAAGCTTTTGATGCCATTACCTGTGTCTTACATGAAAATAACTATAACGATAAGGGGCTTGGGACTGCCAGCGATACTGGACTTGTGATGTGAATAATGATTTGCTTGTTATTAAAACAAATTATAATTCTGCAGGATAGAAATCTGGTGATCTGCACTCAGTCTCACCCAACAAGATTCCCTGAGAAAAATGGGAAACTAAGAAATCAGTTTTAGTTTTGTGGGATGGATCAGAAGAAAACAAAGAAATAAATCCAAATATAATTCCCAATAGGGAAATGTTTTTTAAAATGATTACAATTCAATATTGGCTTTTTATACTTGTGAAATTAGTGATTATATTGTAAAGATTACATGGCAATATGGGATATATTCAGTATTAGGTGAAAAAGCAGGTCGTAAGTTCCTATGGCTCAATTACAAATTTGTAAGGAAATATTCGTTTAGGAAATAACAGGTTGAAGATAAATACATACAATGCTGACCATGGTCATGCCCCAAATGCACTTAAGAACAGTGATTTTATGTATCAGAAAAAATGCGAGACAGAGGTTTCCTCAAAAGATTTTTTTGTATTATCTTTTGAACAGAAACGACAACCTTCAGTTACCTCTGGTGTCCTGTAGGGCTTTGTGTTACCCTAACCGTTTCCCAGGCTGGAAAACTCACGAGCAAACTCCACTGCTTTCTACACTGCCCTGTCGTGAATGAAGTCACCAGATCCAACCTATTCCAACCCAGAAGTCCTCTGGAACTTGACGGCTTCCTTTCTACCCTCCGCCTCTTCATGCATTCCTTTCTGATCTCTTGATTCTTCAAATACCCATTCTGAACAATCAGCCTATACCACCCTATCGATCTTTTCATCACTCTTCTCATCAATCACACATATCGGCATCATTTTACAATAAAACTCACGCACAAAAGGATACCTCATGTGATAATGTAGCGATTGGCACAGCTAGAAACCTTATTCCAACAGTCTCCCTGCCTTCATATGGCTCCTCACAATTACTATTTTTTCAATGTTCTTTCATCCTTCATAGCTTACAGGCTGACATTCAAATTTATTGGTAACAAAAAGAAAGCCAATGAAAATTTAGAGCAGATCTAATTTTTCCTGCCTCTCCCCTCCCTACCCCACACCTCACATTCCTGTCTAACCGACAGACTGCCTCAGGATATGCTATATACTTCCTCAGCCCTATTATTTGAGCAACACTCAGTTCTTCTGAAAACTGTGTATCCCAGTCACACTGCCTGGAAATCTTTCACAACAAAGCTCAGCTGTATCTTCCTCAAGGAAGCGTCTCCTTCCCTGTCCTGACTCTGCAGAACAACCTGTCCTGCTCTCCCCACCCCACCCCCACATCAGCGCTCATTTGATGCACTACTTATCATAATGAAACAGAAGTTAGTTATTGTCCAGTTAGTCTTCCTTAGTAAGTAATGACTTCCCCAGGGTACGGTCCCAGACCTACTTAGCACTGCACCATTTCTTATCCAAGGTTAGCTTCACACCCACCATGTGCTAATGCTGAGCTCATGGCCTGGCACGTGGCAGACAGGAAACAAATGGTGAGTGCGGGAATTCACACAGCATCTTACACCAGTCTTCAGGCTCAAGAACACCTACAAGAAAGAGCAGAGCCTGAGCAGTCCCTAGGAAGAGGAAACAAAGAACAGCCGAAAGGCTGAAATGCAGAAATGACAGTTGAGAAGGGGCAAAGACAAGCTCTCCCCACATGAAAGTTGTATCATTGCTGAAATATTAGGTAACCCAATACAAGTGAAATCAGACAGAATCCCTTGCAACAAGGACAAAGAATGTTCCTCTTTCGTTCTTTGTGTAGCTTTCGGTTCTGCTATTGAGCAAGGGAGCTGCTATGATGAAGCCCCACCCTCCCCAGTGCTTTTAGTCTCAGCCCATTTAAGCTATTGTGAAACTCAACTTGGCAGTCACCTTGCTGGCCAGTGAAAGAGAAGGACAAATGGAACTTCCCTGAATCTCCTTTTAGCCTCAGACAGTGGGAGGGCATTATTGGCGCCCCTCAGTTGTGGCTAGGTTACTTGGGGGTATTTTAACCATTTTGGGCCAATTTCCCACTGTAATGTGATATTATTGGGCCAGTTTGTCTGACTTAGAGAGGGCATTATTCCAACTAGAATGGGTTTTGCTCCATTTGCTCAGAGAAAATGTAAAAATCTTGGAAAGTTTAAAAACCTAAGCTTTTTTTTCCCCCCTAACAATAGATTAAAACTTAAAAGAAAATTCCCTCTCAAAATGATTTCAAAAATAATCATTTCAAACGCACTTAATTAGCAATGATCATACACTATGGATTCATTTCTAGAATTTAAAATGTTTCTATTAAATTTCAGAAATTTCTATTCATTTCAGAAATTGTCAATTTCCTATTAATTTCTACTAAATTTCAGCCAGTAGTTATTCATGTTCATAAATGTCCTAAATCAAAATAAGATGAATATTTGTAATCAAGGAAAATAAATCTGAAGAAAGATACAATATTTATTTCTCTAAGATTTGGCATGTGCAAGCTGTAATTCTGAAGAAATTACCTCACAGCTCCATGTCATTTTTTTCATCTGTAAAATATAACTCATATTTAATTCACAACTTATTTCAAGCATTAAGGTGATCCTTATATAATCCAATACACATAGATGTCATTTAAAATGAAACTAAATACATTTAAATATTTCACTGAGAAAATTCCTCAACCGTCTTGCAGTGCAAACCAAAGGCTCAGATTGTTTTTAATCAATTCCATTATTTCAGTTTATCCTTCTTATATTTTTATTAAAAGGACTTAGAGATTTAATAGGTTACTTCCTCTATTAGCTATGAATTTTATATACTTTATGCCTAAAACTATGTAAAAAATCAATGAAATTTTTCTTTTTCGTGGTGGTGGTGGTGGTAACAGGGATTGAACTCAGGACCGTGCGCTTGCCTGGCAAGCACTTATTCTGCTGAGCTATCTCCCCAGCCTGAAATTTTGTCTTGAAGAGTGTTCTAAGTAAGTACAAGAAAAGACTGGACCCTAAACAAATGACTGAAAACAAAATTCACTTGTGAGCTGTAAAATAGACTCTCAATGGAGAGACACAAAGAGGCTGCACTTGGTCCACCCAATAGAGAGAGGCAAATCAGGCAGCTGAGTTAGTTTTCTTAGAAAATTGGCCACATGAAGCAAGTTGAAAATAAATTCTAGGTGATGAGATAAGGCCTCTAGTGTAGGAGGGGCTGGGGAAACGCCTGAGTGAGTGGGTGCTGCAGCTGAGACCAGATTGCAGCGCAAAGGCTGAGTCATGAAGTGTCACTTATTCTGCGTGAATGTGCCCAACATCTGCCTGGTGAAGAGGAATGGGCCTCCTTGGAGCAGCAAAGGAACACAGTGTTGTTTGCATTGGATCGTCTGCTTTGGGATGAAGAGACATTTGAAGCAGTGGTGCTAGCATGAAAAGAAGTTAAAGAGTTGTTATGATTTCCAGATGAAAGATGAGGGAAATCTGAGCTGGGAAAAAGAGTGGTGGAACGACAGACACACACTCGAAGCAGCATTGGGAGTAAGTCCACAGAGATGATGCCGGACACAACTTCACTCCTGTGAGGGCCCCATGTGTTCAAATTTAGCTTAAGTGCAATTATGATTTCTTTGGCAGACCCTTGTTTTAACATTATATTGATAAACCATTTTTCAATCCATTGGGTTAGCCACACTTTATTTTTATTGATATTAGATTTATCTGGCAGACTTTGAAAAGTCTTATGAAGTTTAGACTCTGTATTTTGTCTATATTACAAAAATTGGTACTTCTGTCTTTGAAGGAAACTCATTAAATGTAGCAACATAGGAAGCACGGGGTTCATATGCCACAAGTCCTCCAACGTGAGCATATGGCTTATTGTTCCATTTACGCGTTCCTTCCTAATCTTCAAGAATATAATGTTTCCTTCTTGTGGGCTTTGGATATTTATTAAGTTTACTTAAATCCAGCTTCCCCTTTATTATTGCAAATGAGATTTCTTTATTCACCATGTTTCCTTGAGAAAATATTTTTACAATTGTATTTTTTTTTTTTTTTTTTTTGGTGGAACCAGGGATTGAACTCAGGCCCCTGTGCTTGCCAGGGAAGCACTTATTCTACTGAGCCATCTCCCCAGCCCCAATAGTATTTTAAATACGTGGAAATACAAAAGATTGTAAAATGGATAACTCTTACCGAAAACCAACCTCTGTCAAATGCTAGCATTTGACTACATTCGCTGTAGATTTTTTTCTTATAAAAGTAAAAAACTTATTTATTTATATTTTATGGATTTTTTTATGGATTTGATACAGAGTTTCACTATGCAGCTCAGACTCCTACTGATCCTCGTATTTGCAGCCTCCCCAGCACCAGAATTATAGGCCTGCACCACCATGCCGGTCTCAGTTGCCAGTTCTGCGCATCCAGGGACAGGGCCACCAGGGCATGTGGTGCCAGGGATCAAACCCACGTCCCAAAGCTTGCTTAAGCAAAGTGAGTTATCTCACTGGCCTGAAAAAATCTAGATATGATTGAAGCTTATTTACCTTTTTATATCCCTTCCTAAGAGGGACTGTCATATAAAATTCAGAACTTGTTAAATTTGAAATTCAGATAAACAATGAATTCATAAATATTTAAAGTAAGTAGGTCTCATGGAATATAAAATTTGAATGCCATAAAAAAATTTACTAAATCTGACCTTATACTTATGTGTAAAAATACCTTGAATTTGCTTTTGATTATTCTTATACATTTTAAGATGCTACACATTACATAATGATAACATTTTAGCACACTGTTTTGTATATTATCAAAACATATTAATAATATGAATACCATTTGGCAACTGAATTATTAAACTATTTTGAGATTCATCTATATTGATAATGCAAGTGATTGGTTTTTCACTATTACAAATAAGATCAAAATTAATAGCATAAGACATTTCTGTCCATGCTTCTTAGTTCTACGTCAGTTATTCTCCTGAACATGCTCCTCAAGGTCCACTGCACAAAAGAATTGCCCAGGGAGCTCTTGGACATCTAGAGCCAGAGAACTATTTCCAGAGCATCCAGCTAACTGGTCTGTGCTGTGGCCTGGGTCCTAGTATGGGGCAACATGCAGTCAAGGAGGGAGCCCAAGAAAGTAGGATCACCAAGCTCAAACTCAGCTTAGGAAAGTTAGCAAGAATCTGCCTGAAAACATGGGGCCAGGGATACAGGTCAGTGTGAAGACCCTGGATTCAGTCTCCAGTACAATAAAATAAAAGAGAAAGAAACCACTGTGGGGCTCTAGCATGTCCTCTAGCTCAGGAATATGTCCCTTTACAAACAATTCAGTTCATAAACAAAATGCTTCTGCTGACAAAATGCACTGGGTGACAAACAGGACCACAGCCATTTCCTGCACACAAATGCAAACAGTCATCTTCCCTGCTTGAAATACTTTGATCCTGAGAAAAACATTAAGTGACCTTGTGTTAGCCATACTAACTGTAAAAAGTATAAACATTCCCACAGTGTTTGTACAGTTCCTCTTCTCCTACCTGGAAGGAGGGCTCCGCCTGACCTCGGTTTTTGTCTCTTGTCCATTTTTCTAAATCTCCTCACCGTTGTTCCTGGGACCATCAAGAGTCATACAGGTTGCACCATTCCCCAAAGTCATACAACAAGTTAAGCTCATAAGTGAGGTACCACTTTATGTTTTGAAATTGAGTCTCTGGGTTGGAGAATCTGTAAATTTGCTGCGATGCTATATAGGGTCAGACTGAGAGCTCAAGGTAGGGGAGGAATAGGACATGAACTAAGATGTGTTATGTACATTCATGGTGAATATAATCATCATGTTACAAGTGCACTAATAAAAAGATGCACTAAAATTACTAGAGTGCTTTTACTAATTCGGAATCGCCTCAACTATGCAAACCAAATGCCACTGTTATGCTTTTAGGTCTTGCAAATTTGGTAAGTATAAAGTGTTCAATCTTTAAGAGTTCAATCAATGCTTTTCCTTCAATGTTGGTGATATTGAGCATAATATACTTATTTATTTATTTACTTATTTATTTTTGTGGACCCAGGGATTGAAATCAGGCCCCTGCACTTGCCAGGCAAGCACTTATTCCACTGAGCCATCTCCCTGACCCTGATAAATATTTATTGACCATTGAAATTTCCTCTTCTTTGATACACCTATTATGAATCTGTGACTATTTATTAGCAGGTTAATATTTTAAAATTTTTAAATTTTGTCTCATTTATGGTTCTTTAGCCACTGTAGGCTTTACAAATAACTTTCTCCAGTTTCTGGCTTAAAGTCTTGTTGAATTGCATACTGGGACAAACAGAAATTCAAAATGTTTAACCTTCCCTTTTATGAATTTTTGAATTTTCAAATGTAATTAAGAAATGCCTCCTAGTATGGAAATAAAAAAAATTCTTAAATATTATTTTTCTAAACTTTGAAAGCCTTTTCACTCTTAAAATTTCTGACTTGAAATTAATCCCTTTTACTCATGTGCAATAAAGATTTTTGACCTCCAACCTCAAAGATAGAAAACCAACCTTACTAGTACCATATATTGACTAGTTAGTCCCCCTTCACTCACATGAATATTTTGTACTTTAGTTCTTAAATGTACAAACTCTAAAATTACTGATTCTATTTTCCTAATGAGAAAACCTGAGCCAAGTGAAGTTGACTACAAACCTAACGAATGCCAGTACGTGAGCGTGTCTAATGCAGAGTCAGTGCTCTTTCAGTTCAGGGTGCTATGGGATGCAGCCTGCTGCCTATAGAGCTTATTACTCAGTAACCTTCGCACGGAAACCCTAAGATAATTTCTACACTACCTCTCCCCCCTTACCCGCACCACCAGTTTGACCTTAGATTGACACTTTTTATATAATTATAAATGTGGGACTCCTGGGTCAACATTTCGAATGTTCCTGCTTCCTCATTATGCTCCAGAATATTAATCAGGATATGTTCCCAGCTAGAGAACTTGGCCTAATCACAAGCTCTTGCGCCTCGCTTTCCCATTCGGTGGACTCCAATTGTCCTGTAGATGCGAACTGACAGCAATTACATAAAGCGGCCGGGAGATGATTAGCCTAGAAAGCGGAATTTTTCAAGTTAATTACCAGGGCTGCACACTGACTTTGATTCATGAATATGGCTTTTAGTAGAGCTCTTAAAGAGACATGTTAATCAGCCAACACTAATTTTTTACAGTTTAATGGAAATGTCAAAAGGAGAGGTGCAAGGAAAGCCCAGGCAAGAGGGACCCTGGAGTGCACTGAAAAAAAATCACCAAACATAAAAGACGCATTCATTTTAAAGAACTGTGTGCAGGCTACTTGATCCTAAAATAAATATTCTTATTTTAAGTGCTCCAGACACAATGAAATCAACCATCAGTGCTCTTAAGAAGCACAAAGCTTGGTGGAGAGATTGTCCTCTCTCAAGTGCACGTTTCTCAAATTCCACTGAAGTCAACTGTGTGCCCCTAGGTACAAAGGCAAAAGCATGAGATAAGGAAAATAGATATTCTTTTAAAATAGAAAATATTTACAGTTTATTATCTAGGTCCTGATCTTCTACAGTCTCTTCCAAATTCATTGTTGAGCAAACACAACTGGGGTCAGCATCACAGCGAAGCCTGCGTTTGCTTTGGAAGCCCAGGACCTTCCTTGTTTCATGGCTTCAAAAAATCTCTCAGACCTATTCCTTTGAGAGCAAAAAAAGACCTTCTTACTTGAATACATTTGAAAATGACAGTGTGACAGGAAAACAGAGGCCTTGCATTTTGCTGACAAATCATGTCACTAAACATATTTCAATTGCTAACAAATCGAATGTGCATTTCAGCCATTTTTTAAATGTTGTGTTCAAGAAAACTTTTTTTTTTTTAATGAAGCCCCATTTGGCTTTAAAAACTCTTTGTTAGCAGGCAGCATTGTATTTAATGCTGTATTTTGCATTTTGAAAACTTCAAACTAAGATCACATCAGCCAATAAAACATTATAACTAAATTCATCTATTCATAATATTGAAAAATATCTTCTCCTAGTCAACCATTCTACTAAGCTTCACATGAAATACAAATTCATACCCCAAAACTACATCTCCTTTACATACAGAATTCAAAGCTCCATCTCACTAGAGATTACCACATCCCTAAAACAAGTGGAGTAACTGATTTAGCAAAAGAAATATTAATTTTTAAGCCTAGTTAAAATACACATGTAGGGGCTGGGGAGATGGCTCAGTAGAATAAGTCCTTCCCTGGCAAGCACAAGGGTCTGAGTTCAATCCCCAGTTCTGCAAAACACACACACACACACACACACACACACACACGTACCCCATGAGTAAAGACCAAGGGTATACAAAATGCCTGCTTCGCTCTCTAATATTCTGTATGCAAGAATAGCATTTTGTGGTTAAGAAGAGTATTAAAGAACACTGCTGGGTCAAGAAGCATTACATCAGTGAAACAATTTGAAAGAAAGGCTTTTTACAGAATTAACTCCTGTCAGCTTATCCAAACATTTGGACAAAAAAAAAAAAAATTGTAGGCAAATCATCAACACCTCAGTGCTTTTCTTTGCCTTTCCCACCATAGGGGCACTAAGAGGACTCCTGAGCAAATCCAGGAGTACTTCAGTCTTCTTCCATGTTAAAGACCATCCCAGTGAAGGAGTTCCCCTGGGCCCACAGAGCTAGAGAAGAAAACAGACACAGCGCTGCACTGTGGACTTCCTGGTGGCTCCCTAGCTTCATCTATCACAGTCACTTCACTCTCCAAGGACTCCGCTTTAGAAATCTGAGAAAGTTTGGATAAGGAATCAGTCATACATAACGATGTGATATCATAAACCATTACTATGCATTAAAATATCTATTCTAAAGCTATCCATGAGCATGTCCTCTCGATAGTGCACATCTTCATTTATCACTGGAGTGTTTGTTATTTACAACACGGTACATTGAGGAAATTTAATTGGATCTTTTCTAAGATAGACAGAAAGTTGACCTAACATTTCCTAATAGCATCTTACCAGACACCCGCCACTGACTATGCTAGAGAAGAAAAAGCACCCCACATCCCGAGTGTATTAGCAAAGTAAATGAAATTAAACACAATAGTCTTAAAACTGCTTTAACCCTTCCACATATTTAGGGAGGTCATTTAATAAACTATGTTTCCTAGCTTTCCTTGCTTGTAATTTAAAATTTCTATTTTATATTATAAGTATCTTTAAGTCATAGGTTCTATTTTTCTTGAGGTTTTTCTTACACCAAAAATATGATTATAATGACTATACTGTCTCTCCACTGCAAATTCAGTTCGGTAGAGAAATACACGTATATTATGTGTTCATTTTGCTCCTGGGGTCAAATCTAACTAAACAGTTTAAATCAGGGGCTGCCGGGATGGCTCAGTGGTCTAAAGCACCTACTTGGAACAAGCTTTGGCAAAAGCACAGGGACCGCGGTTCAATCCCCCAGCACCACATGCCAGCCAGCCCC
>NW_004524676.1:237124-238497 GCF_000260255.1 Octodon degus | reverse complement strand
AATTCATTTCTCAGGCAGAATGGGCTCCTAAAGTCCTGTAAATCGATTTGGGCTTTTTATCCTGAGTAGTGTGGAGAAAGCGGTTGTTTCCAAAAATGTAATAAACACTCAGCTGTTAACAGCAAAGAGCTCCACAGCTGAGCAGCCAACGAGGACCAGCTGCGGAGAGACCAGCACTCAGGGCCGTCCACCTTCCATGCCCAACCCAAGCGGCGCTGGATGATGCCAGCAAGCAGAGGCAGGGACCAGCACTTAGCTGAGTCGGCAGCTGGCATCCAGCACCATCTGGCATCATCTGGTGACCTAAGGACTGCTAGCAGGGCTGCACTTTGCCAGCTTATGATTTCCATCTGAACTGTGCAAAACAACCCTAGGCTGACAGGAAACGGCGCTACAAGAGCGGTCGACGAGACACCATAAGTGCTTATCACTCTGTACACTGGGCGGCTTTTCTCTTTTGCCTCCTGCAGAGAAGGTGATCATCTGTCCAAAGCTTAAGCAGTCATCTTCAACATGAGGGTAAACCCACATACTTAGCATATGACAGCAGAAAAGGAGAAACAGCGGAGATGTGCTGGGTCCGATGCACACAGAGCCAAGCTGCCTTTCCCTGGATTTCATGTGTCACAAAAGAAAGCCTTTTTGGATTCAGGCCACTTTCATCAGGGTTTCCCCTCATGCAGCCCACATTAAGCTTAACTGCAAGCACAGGTGAAGTGGATGTCAATTCCCAACCAGACCTGCCTTTGCTAGAAAATGTTTTTCCACCAAGGTGAGCTCAGAGGTCTGCCCTTCCTGTGAAAGGGCCCTTTTCTAAGAGCTCCTGCCCCCAGGGCCAGGCACACACAGCCGGTGATTTAGTGATAAGGCCACACAAACTCTGACACCTGTCCTGAAGGTGGGAAACACTACAGGTTCACACAGGCACCACAGTTTCTACCAGGACAGACAGGGCCTGACTGTAACCTTCCCTCCATCCCAACATTTTAGAAAAATCTCTTCACTTTCTCGTGGGTGTTTTCTTTTTTGAGTTTACTCCCTCCACAAGTAACTTGCTCTAGCTTCTGGAGAACCCACCTGTATTACTCAGCTTTTCCTTGGTAGCACCAAATACATGCACAAGTTGAAGGAGGGTTAATTGCTGCTCAGAGTCTCAGAATATTCAGTCCTTCCTGTCGTAGCTCCAGCCTAGGAGTAGCATGGAGGAACAAAGCCACTTGGCTCACGGTGGCCAGAAGCAGAGCACTGGGGAAAAACAATGGGAAGAGAGATCCATCCAGAAGCCCCCATGATGCACCTCCAACTGCCCCCCAACACAGTCACTGGACTGCTCCATTAGAGAACAGCACCCCTGATCCAGTCGCCTTTCCAGG
>NW_004524676.1:234865-236209 GCF_000260255.1 Octodon degus | reverse complement strand
GTTTCTTACTACTTACAAATTTATCCATTGTATTCATTTTATACCCTTTTGAATTCTGTTGAACAATTTAATGTTGACTATGTCTGTCTTTTATTAGTTCATTTCCCTCACATTTTCTCTGTCATTTTAAAAAAAAATCTGTTTTAATTAATTAATTATTTTTTTAACATTTGGTACAGAGTCTCACTACATAGCTCGGACTTGTAGTGATCCTCCTGTCTCAGCCTCCCTAGCACTGGGATAATAGTTGTGAGCCACGAGGCCCAGTATCACTGGCCCACAACAGCATGGCATGTGGTACCAGGGATTGAATTCAGGTCCTTGTGCTTACCAGACAAGTGCTTAGACTGCTGAGTTATGTCCCCAGCCTGATTTTCCCTGTCTTGTTTTAACTTTTGTGTCATGGTAAGTGACCTCTAAACTTTACTTTGTAAATAGCATATATCAGGATTTTATGTCTTTGTCCCAATCTTGGAGCATGTTTTTTCTTTGCACTTTGTGATTGATTCAGAATGGAGTGCTGGGATTGTGGGTTTGGATGCTGCTGGGGTTATGGGTGTGAGTGCTACACCCACCCTGGGGTGGACGGCCTGCATGCAGTATAAGGAAGGGAGAGATGCTCACTCCCTGCTGCTGATCCTCCATTTCTGCTTTTGCTGTTTTCCGCGCCCCCTCCCCCCCGGCCAATCCCCTGCATGAACTGCCACCCTCTGACATGCGCCACTCTGCCTTGGAGGCAGCTAAATAGATCTTTTCTTCCTTAATTTTGGGTATGGGTATCTTGTCCCAGCAAAGACCGTAAAGTAACCGAGACAAATTCTTTCATTAGTTATTCCTATACTTCGCTGTTTTAGTTTGCTGACTTACAACTTCCTTGTACTCATCAAATGTTCTCTTATGGTACAAGTTGCTGTTTCTTCTCTAGTCTTTTTTTCATGGGTTTTTATTAAACACTTACTGGTTCTCAAAAGATCTACCCTCCTTTTGTTAAAGAAAAATTGTACTGGTCAAGTTGAAATAGGCAAGGAAGAATTTATTCAAGATTACTGCAACAGAGGAAAGAAGCTGAACTAAATTACATTGAATTAAAAGGTTAGATAGGTTTTAAGAGTTGAGCTGAGCTAGCAGAAAATACTAGAAGAGGTCAGAGGGAGTTTGGCCAATGCACTCAGGCCTCTGTGTTCACTAACTGGCACTTACGGAAGTGAGTCGCCTTCCCTCCCACAAAACCTAAGTCATCTTCTTGATGACTACTTTTCAGAGGGATGCTGCCTAGGTCCTTGGGAAGGCATTCTGGAGTTCTAAGACTAGAAAGAGGCTAGGGTGTGTGTGTGTGTGTGTGTG
>NW_004524676.1:224452-234140 GCF_000260255.1 Octodon degus | reverse complement strand
CCGCATCTTGTACAGCAATTAACCACTAGGAAGAATGTATGCAATGTGTTAATTATTGAAACTGTCCTACCAATTTAGTTTGAAACTGTCTCATTACTATTTGTTTCTCAATAAAATTATGGGGAAAAAAAAGAAAATGGAGCTCAAGCAGTAGTGCCAGCTACAGAAAGCAGCCTCTGCTCACAGGGAAGAAGGGGGTGGATTGGCACCTGGGGACCACTGCTATGACAAAAGGAAGGTAAGGGCCCTAGACTCAGGAAAAAGCCTGAGGTCAGTCAAGCTGAGCGAAAATGTTGCATGGGTCACGTGACATATTCTGTGATATATTTTTTTTGTCTTTCCATTGTTTAAATATCCTGAACTTTTCATTTACTTTACAGACATGACAAAATTCTTTAATCTCTATTTTCACCCAGGTTTAAATTTGGCTACTATGTTATTCACTCTGTATAACCTCTCTTGTTTCAGACCTTCTCATCTTGGTTTGTATTCTACTTTAGCAGGAAAATTTTGCCATCTATTCTGAAATTGTCAGTCATCATATGTGGTAGCAACTGATGCACAAGAATTTACTCAAACTTATTATTCTAATATTTTTATTTTGTTCCAAAGAAGGTCTCTTTTTCTGTCCTATGATCACAGAGGATTGTGTGTACATTTGCAGTGCTGAGTAATGATGTGGATTCTGCCAAAGGGAAAAAAATGGTGTCTTTTCTAGTCGTTCCAGTACAAGGAAAAGAGAAGCAAATAGTTCTCAATCATTTTGCTAAGCAGGAGATCCTATAGCCTGGGGTGGTGATGGAGAGAAATTAGGCCAAGTTGGAAGGAGTTAGGATAGAGTTGTCATTCTCTGCTAAAGATGAGCTTTTTTTTCTATTATTAAAGAATCTGGTCATTGGCCGAGCCAGGCTTCTATTCTGTGCCTAAAAGTTACTCTTATAAAATCCAGGGAACACAGTGGTGACCTTACTTTGTCCCCTGAGTGTGAATGGAAACATGGCTATACATGGCTTTTTTCCCCCTTTGCAATCCTGAAATCATTTTCCTTTGAAATTCTTACAATATTTTTGTTATTATTTTGTTTTCTTTAAATCTTGCTTGTTTATATCTGGTAACCTGAACATCTAATTTGAAGACAACATCATGCAATATAGCAACCATTGTTGAATTTCTACTATTTTGTTTAGTCAAATTTTGTATCATTTCTCATTCTATTTTTTTCTATCACCATTTCATATTATTTTAAAAAAAATTTAAAGGTCCTGGCTTTCTGCATGTTTTATGACTAAGCCACGTCCTCAGCCCTGCACATCCTCAGCTTTTACAGTGAAGGATTTCTACTAGTGGTCAATGACAAATTCATCCAGGAGAAAGCCGAGTAAGCACAATGCCTAGGAGCTGTTACTTTACAAGATCACAAAAATCTTTCAGTGTGTTTTAAAACAAGAAAAATCTAATAGTAATTAATTAATAATATATTTTACCAGGATTATAGTCATTTTTATACCAAGACAGTCTTTAATTTATAACTCTTACCTTTAATGGAGGAAAAGGCCCATGATGGTAGAAATGCTTAGAGTTCTTAGAAGTCACATGTAGCTCTGCCAGCAACACTTTCACACCACTATTAGATGCACTACTTTAAAATACACAGTGATTTTTGTCTCAGTGATAGTTTCTTCAACCTAGTATTACTTCACTACAATGACTGAAATGTGTCAGAATGTCTAATTAGCATATCTATCACTTATTAACGTATTTCCCTCCATTTTACATATTGCTGTTTATTACAGAATGATACAGGGCAAATGGCTCAAACACCATACCCTGCTTTGAATAACATAGCTATAAAACTTTCAGTCATTCAAGAGTTATTTCATTAATAAACCATCACATATTTCATAAGACAAAGTGCTTTAAAACACAACTCTGATAGCAAGAATGTATTTTCTTTCAAAGGTCAAAATACCCTCAACTAGGCAACACCTATCTATGTATCTTCCATTCCATTCTAATTTTCTCCGCTAATCTAGAGGTCTCATATAAATCAGCCAAGAGAGTTCTACATTAGTCTGAGTGAAGGCCTAAGCCGATGGAAGATTGCTTACTCATGAGATAATTGCTTTGGTTACTAGAAGAGTAACTTTAAAAGCCGTGGGGCAGTTTAGACTATCATTAGGAAATGCAGTATGCAATAGAAGTAACTCTCTTCGATACTGATAGTTAATTTCAATATCTTCATCCACTGGGCCTGGAAAGAACAGCTTCCTCAGGAGCATCATTTCTGCCATGCTTCTGATATCCCAAGCACTCTCTGGAATGTGCATCACCCACTGTCAGCCTCTAATGTCTCTCTGGTTACTTATTTACTAATATTTTATAGATAATAAGGCAGAGTTAAGAGATCTCAGGAAGTTGTCCTAAAGTCAGATCTTTTAAGAGGAGAAGTGAAACCCAACTTTTCTATCTGGATCTTTGTTCTAAATTTATTACACTCTATTTTCAAAATAACTTCCTTTTACACAGAAACCATTTGTTGGAGGGCTTCAGTTCACTTCAGTGAAAGTTTCTTCTTGGCTGTGGTTTTGCTTTGTTCTAGTACATTCAAAGATATTTAGGAAAGATGAAAAGAGTTCTATTACCTTTTACAGAACTAGACTTACTGTAAGAAATTGCTGCTTTTTTTCCTATAATACAAAATTTATACTCTAAATATTACATACAAAATTTGTGTGTGTGTGTGTGTGTGTGTGTGTCTGCCACATGACAGATTTACATTTACTGATAACACACACACATCCATTTTTCCTAGTGACATGTTAAAGGACAGTTCCTGAGTCCTTGTGAAAGACACTACTATATTATAAAAACATGACAAGGGCTGAAAAATATATATATATACATCTGAAAGGAACAGAGAAAGAATTTATAATTCCAAGTTCTATTTCAATAAATACACTTGACTGTTTTAGGGCAGTACTTTTTGTCACACACCTCTGTGAGCTACAGTATGCCTGAGGACAAGGAAAATATCTAATACAGACAATCTTAACTCATGAGCTGAGATGGGGTTGGCACCTAGCTATGGCTCAGAATTTTCAAAAGTTTTGGTGAGTATAACCAGTCTGAAGTAGCAACGTCTGACCAAACACATCAGTGTTCTCTGCAGTAGTTATGACTGTCTACACCAAATAGAATAAGTTTCGTGTAAATAGCCTGAAGTCAGTCCAGAACAGTTTACTATTAAGTGGGGTCAGATCATGGCCAGATTTGACATTAAATGAGTCAGAAAACTGCATGTTGAGCTTGAAGTCTAGAATTAAAAGTAGAGAAAGATGAGTCTGTAGTCCTTTTGTGCATTGGGAACTTGACCATGAGGTGTTTGCTAGCTGGTGGAGATTCTGGTTTCCTCCACAGTTTAAGTTGACATAATGTGTTCCAACTCAGTAGCCAGCGTCTTGTATAATAAATGACAAAAGTGAATAAATTAAGTTCTGAGGTTGAATATTGAAGTAAAATTCTCCTTTGGCATGTCCTTGGGCAGTGAAAATACAAAGGATATTTTAGAGATCTCCATGTAACATGAAGAATCTTAAAAGCTAGTTTAAAGAAACAAAACAAAGAACAACATGAAACAAATGAGCTGATCCTGAATATTTTTATAACCATCATCCATGAAGCCTGTTTTAATTAACATTTACGGCAGGAAACAATACCGAAAACCTGGAACACTGAGCCCTGGAGACTGCTGTGAAAGAAAACTGAGATCCAAAGCCCTTCACTCTTCGTATGAGAGGCATCTGTAGTGAAATGCTGATACATGAGGACATTAGCCCAAACTGCACTTTTAGGTGTTATGGCTTGTGTCTAGTTGTCCCCCTAAAGCCTCATGCAGGCATGGGACAGCTTCTGAAATGTGTGATTGATTCTTGAACCAATGCTGGGATTATGAGAGTGAGTACCCCGGGAAGGTACTCTGCATTGCAGTGTAAGGAGGAGAGAGCAGCTCGCTAGCTGCCTGAGCTGCTGCCACTTCCTCTGCTCTCTGCTCTTTGCAGCTGCCCTGCATGGCCCTCTGCCACATGCCGCTCTGCCTTGGAGCCAGCTGAGTGCGGACTGAAACCTCCATTAACTGTGAGCTAAATAAGCGTTTCCTTCCTGCATTTTGGATGAGGGGTATTTTGTCCCAGCAACAAGAGAACAGTAACTGAGACACTAGGATTTGGAAAACAGAGAAAGTGTTATTAAATGATAACTGAATCTTTTACTCAAGGACAGCAATGTATCTTTCTTTCCTTTATATTTACATAGTCACAGGAGGATTGCAATTTAAATAATCTAAAGTATTACTTATAAAATTTTTTACACACAAACATTTTGTTAAGGTTTTTCATTTTCTTGGAAGTTTATAATAGCACTAAATTATCTGACTGTGTCACCTTTGCATTTCATACATTTTTTATTTGTTTGTTTGTTTTTTATGTATTTGGTATGGGGTCTCACTATGCAGCTCAGACTCACAGTGATCCTCCTGTTTTCAGCCTCCCCAGCACTGGGATTACAAGTGTGCACCACCATCCAGGTCTCGGTGACTGCCTCAGGGTACCCAGGGGCAGGGCCAGCACAGAATATGGTGCCTGGGATCGAACCCCAGTCCGTGTGCTTGCCTAAGCATGCACTTAGTCCACTGAGCTATCTCGCAGGCCCTCCCCTTTGCATTTCAAATAAAAACCAAATGATACTTGATTTTGGGTATTCTAATCCATTGGTTGTTCTACTGTACTTGCATGTGTACACACTCACATGTTCTGTCTCTCTGTCTTTGTCTCTGTCTCTGTCTTTGTCTCTCTCTTTCTGTCTCTCTCTCTAAATTTAAGTAGAAAAACCATATATTAGAATCATGAGTGGACCAGTCCAACAAGCTACATTGATAAATGAGTAAGTATTAGGATTAGCAAAGTACATCTATTATTATTATTATTATTATTATTATTAATTTTTTTTTTTTTTTTGGTGGAACCGGGGATTGAACTCAGGCTCTTGTGCTTGCCAGGGAAGCGCTTATTCCACTGAGCCATCTCCCCGGCCCCAGTACATCTATTAATAATATTCTACTCTTTCAACTTCAGGTGTCACTGGTGTATAGTAAGTATGTAATAAATACTGCTTTATTGTCTAAGATCTACAATTATACACCAAGCATGTTGTGTACTCATCTGAGCCTTCTGAGAGAGTACTGTATTAAATGAACATGATATAATTACTGCTCTCAACTCCACAATGAAATAAAGTGAGTGCTGCAGTTTTACATGGAATATAGTCAAGGTTCCAAACCTGATTTTCCAAATTCTCTTTGCAAGGAAAGCTACCATGTCCTTTCTTTCAGCTGCTTATTTAGTTATTCTATTTTATATGCCAGATGATCAAATTAAGAAGCTCTGCTATTTAAAGTTAGTTTTGAAATAGCTTACAAATTATAAAGCAAGTTCTTAGACTAAATTTTATGACTAAAGTGAACATATATATATATATCTATTCCCTAATTACTACAGTGTGATAATACAACTACCCTCAATTTTCAATCATAATGGCAGCTAATTCGTCTTCCTGTTGTGTTTGCATATTTCTAATTTATTTAGTCTTCTCCATTATTGTCAAAAATATTCATAAGGATGCATTATTCTACCTGATGAATCAGCAGCAACTGCTAACTTTCACCTTGAGCATAGTATCTCTAGCTGAAAGAGCAACACTTTAATCCTCTAGGGATAAACAGCTCCATAATTAATTTCCATTGTCCAGTATTCAACAGTTTTGAGCTGTGAAATGTAGGTCGTCAGACAATGCTGGTCTCAAATAGCCTCTAGTAGAAGATCTGACAGCTCAAATCACCCCATGGAAGGGAAATAAGGCTACCCACCCAAGGGCGCCTTCAGATAGTCCTCTCTGAGAGAAAGAAATCTCAAATTGTCGTTATATGAACACCCCTTCCCCAAATGCACAAACAGCCCTTTCAAATAAAGGCAACAGAAGACCTGGGGGAACTCTGAAGGACAGGTTCAAAGTCAATCAGATGTGGATGTGAACCCCAGCCTCATTATTTGCTGCCTCTTGCCATGGAATGGCACTTGACTTTATCCCTTTGGTTAAGTCTCCTTCCTTAGATGAAGAGGGAGAAAAGCTGTCTTGTGAGTTAATGTGGGGCTTAGAGGCAGCATCTCTGAAATACCTTGGTTCTGTAACTGCCACGTGGAAGCAGACACAAGGAATGGTCACAGTCCCCCAGCTGCATGTTCCTCCTCACCAGTCTCCTCTCCAATCTGAGAAGAACCAGCCTGAAACCAATTAAATCTCAACTTTTAAATAGTGGAAACCAGCCGTCAATATTGCTCAAATTACCTAGGTGACTTCAACATCCAAGTCACGTTGGAAGCCACACTGCCATTCTGACTTCCAAGTGCTAGGAATACCTGTGCAAATCAATCCTTCATCTCAAAGGGGCAGCTACTAGTTACTGGTCATGGCAAACAAAGTTCATCCCATGTTCTAGAACTGCTAAAATATAAGAAGTTTGAAATCAATTCGTGAAAAAGCATCAAGACTTTTTTGATGTCCCTCAGGCTTGATTAAAATAAAAACTTAAGGCTTTAATAAATACATTTCTTAGTGGCAACAAAAATATCAATATTTTCTCTAACACCAAGGTAATCACATCAGGCTCTGGGGAACAATTTGTGCTTTTTGAACAATAAGAAAAAAATGCATTAATACTGTTAAAGCAAGGCTGGAAGTCCTGCTAATGTGACATCATTCAATAAACAAAAGCTGCTTCATTTTCTTTAAATACTTTGGTGTGGGCATTTTCCAAAGGTAAGCATTACCAGTTAAAGAAGAAGCCCTGGAATCAAAAATACTTAGAACAGTGTTGCTCAGAGGGTGGATCTCAAAAGAGGAGTCTGAGCCTCACCCAGGAGCCTGCTGAAATGCAGGCTGCCTGGCTCCACTTGAGATCAACTGCCTTAGTCCTGGGGAGTGGGCCCAAGGGTCTATTTCAACACACTATTCCAGGAGCACCTGCTGCACATTCATGCTTAAGACCTATAGACTTAGAGGACAGCGAGAGCTAACGAAATGCAGTTCTTCCAGGGGACTAGCTACTCTTGTCTCATTCCTTTCCATAATTATTTTTCATTCACACACAAAGAGCTTTCAAAATAATGTTCATGCAGGGTCAATTTCTTTAGTCAATGGCAAAATGACCATGAGGATTTGATGATTTCTAAAGAAATCAATATCTACCTCTGTACAAGAAACAAAACATTTGCAGTGTGGTTTTGAGTGGGTCACATACCAAACAGAGTTTCACATGGAAGCTGTACTCAGCAAGTCCTGAGGCAATTGGAGTCCCCTGAGAACTGGATATCATGAAATCCAAAAGTGGCAAGGTATGCAGAATGCTAACATAGTAACACTTATTTTTGATCAAAGAAATAAAAAGCTTGAATTTTGCTTGCTTTAGGTGAAAACCTAAATACATGACTATAGAGGAATACATATGAGGATTTCTGTCATCCCTAATATCTTGTAAGGTAACCCATTTGGAATTCAATAGATGGAATTCCAAAGCAAAGCTGCTTCGAAGTACCATTTCTTAAAACAAATAATGCATAACACTGATTTCAACATGTGCTGCTGAGAAAATATGAGATGAGAACATCTTGATCTCAAAAATTAGTAATTACTGGGTCTTTGCACTTTCTAATAAAGATGAATGACAGGATTTCATAAATAACATTTTAATCATACCTAAACTGGAGAAGAGGTACATTTACACTCGCTGCACCCCAACTCACTGATGCCGGAAACACCCATACTGTTGCATTTTTTTCACTCAGTTACCAAACCTAGATGACCTCCTAGGTTTACTTATGTTTGAAGGAAACATCTACTACTTGAAGTTCTGAAAATTTTTAGTATGTGTATTTGGAGAATTTTCAAATCATTGATGTGTTTCTCTATAAAGAATTTACACATAGTTTCCTAAGTCAACTCTCAATTCTTATAATTATAGAAAACCCATTATAATTATAATCCACCAGGTATGGTGGTACACTCCTGTAATTCCAGTACTTGGGAGCCTGAGGCAGGAGGATTGCTGTGAGTTCAAGGCCAGCCTAGGTTACATAGTGAGTTCAAGGCCAGCCTGAACTGCATAGTGAGACTCTGTCTCAAAAACAGAAAGGATAACCCTCCCAAAATTAGGTGATAGTTTTAAATCTTTATTGATTATACATTATATATTTGTATTCACATATGATCAAAGGTAAAAATTTTTATCAATAAAATTATGGCAAAAAAAGGTAAAAATTTTTGAGTTACTACTACACATTCTAACAATAAAGTGAGGATTTAATTAATCCTTTCTATCTCACACTGTGTGAGCAAAAGGAAGAGGTTTTCAGTGATCACAAGAGTTCCAGTTGCCTCCCAACAATGGAGGCCACTTGCCTTCATCTTTTTCCTCTTGGCACTAAGAAACAGAGCAGAGTATAACAGGAAAAACAACAGGAAAAAATTTAATTCTCCTATTAGGTAATCACCTTAACCAAAGAACCAGATGTGGGAAAGATGTGACCTTTTTTGTTTTCCTCCTGGGTGCTAAGGTTTATTTCACAACAGAACCACTGGTAACCTGGCCTGGGGCACACACATGGCTCCAGACACAATGGGATACAAGGTGACAAGCATGATGATCACGGCTGGGGTCACAGGCTCCAGGTGGCCCTGGTGGGATCTACAGAAGTGGTGGCAAGAGGGGACCTAACTACCTGGGCCTGAGGCCTGGGCACTGGCCTGCCATGTCCTATTTGTTCAGGGGGTTTCTGAAGTTCCAGCTGGTGAACTTGGTCTAGCTACCCAGCTCCTCCTCGATTCTGAGGATCTGGTTGTATTTGGCCAGGCACTCGGATCGGCAGGGCGCCCTGTCTTGACCTGCCCAGTGCTGAGTCCCACCACCATGTCAGCAATGAAGGTATCTTCCATCTCCCAGTACTGGTGGGACACCATGACTCCCCAGCTGCTGGACTGCACCAGCTTGCAGGCAACTCTGTCACTGAGCTGATCTGGTTGACTGTGAACAGCAGGCAGTTGCAGACCTTCTCATTCACGGCCTTGGCGATGCACTTGGGTTTGGTCACTGTGAGGTCATCGCCCACCACCTGGATGCTAGTGGTGGCCATGAACTTCTGCCAGGCACCCCAGTTGTCCTGGTCGAAGGGGTCCTCAATGGACACCACTGGGTAATCCTTGATGAAGAACTTGTAGAGGTCACCCAGCTGATCGGGTGAGATTTACCTACTGGGGTCATCAGGAGACATAAAGTCTAGGTTGTACTTTCCAGAGCTGAAGAAATTGGACGTGGCCACCTCCATGCCAATGACCACCTTGTCCGAGTAGCCGGCCTTCCCAATGGCAGTCTTCAGCAACTCCAGGGTTTCCTTATCCTCCAGGATGTTGGGTGCGAAGCCACCCTCATTGCCCACATTGGTGGCATACTTGCCATATTTCTCCTGATGATGTTCTTCAGGTTTTGGTAGACCTTGGCCCCAATATGCATGGCCTCCTTAAAGCTGGCTGTGCCCACAGGGAAGATCATGAACTCCTGCATGGCCAGCTTACTGCCAGTGTG